>NC_136020.1:22624718-22652218 GCF_048128805.1 Centroberyx gerrardi | reverse complement strand
AGGAGAGAGGAGGGAAGGGAGGAGAGGAGAGAGGACAGAGGAGGGAGAAGAGAGGAGAGAAGAGGAGGGAAGGGAGGAGAGAGAGGAGAGGAGAGAGAGGAGAGAGGAGGAGAGAAGAGGAGGGGGGAGAGAGGAGAGGAGGAAAGGAGAGATGAGCTTTGACTGCTTTACCGCTTTTCTTTAATGTCCTATTTTTAAATCCCTGTTTCCTTATATTTTAAGTTATTTTATCTTAATCTTCATGTCTGGTTTCATTTGTCTTTTATGTCTTATTTTTTAATCCTGGTTTGTAACCCTGTCTCCTTATATTCTTATTTTACTTTATTTTATTTTATCTTTACCATCTGGTTTCATTTTTAATCTCTTGTTTTCTGTTCCATGTACCCAATTAGTGTATTAAATCTTAACTGTCTTGGAAAGCACTTTGTAACAGCTGTTCTAAAAAGTGCTGTATAAATAAAGTTTATTATTATTATTAATAAATAAATAAAGTTTATTATTTACAAAGTGGGAATGCAGAAATGAAATTCCCTAAATGAGAGATTCTGCAGTTTTCCGGCTCCTTCCAGATTCCCTCGATCCATGTGACAGTGTTTAACCCCTCGCACCCCCCAGTTTCCCCTTAAATTTCCTCTTAAGTAGCTTCAAAATTAGACAAATCATATTTTCCATACTGTACTTCAGTGTCTCATCAATATTGTGTATCTGCTGCTCCAACGCTTCACTGAAGCTGCAGCTGCTGACACTGAGAGAAATATTCAAATGTCTTCTGTGTCATTTCCCTGTAATCCAGCCTGACATGTTTTGAGGCTTTTGGAAACCTCGGGATCTGGACTAGAATTTAAAATAAAGCTCTGTGGGTTTGAACCAAGCTTGGCTGCAAACCATGTGTTTGTAATGATGATCCTGTATGCAGGACCGGCGGGTAGAAGTGGCTTAAAATGTGAAAATGCTGCAGGGTTTCTGGGAAGGAACGAAACATATTTACATCTTATCTACATACAGTAGCTGTAAATCTACAGAGCCTGAGAAAATGAATAATTCTGGGTAAATTCGATGCGTTAACAGAGCAGTGAAGCATCTCGGTCTTTGCGGTTCTGGTGCCTCGTGTCGTACCGCCTGCAGCTCGGCGCCGTGCCGAGACTTGGCGTTGAGGATCTTCTGGAACTCCTCTGACTGGATGTAGTCGAGTTGTTCTCTCCTCTTCTTCTGGGCCGGCTCCTCTTCCTCCACTCCGCCGGATTCGCCTGCAGGAGGGTCAAAGGTCAGGTGATAATAAGTCATAATAAACTCATTTTATATAGCGCTTAACTAGAAGCAGAGTTTAGAAAATGACATGAAACAAGAATAGGGAAATATATGGAAAAGGAGATAAAAATTGGGAATCATGTTGAAAAGAAAAAGTGGGTAAAAACTAATAACATAAGAAACAATGAGATGGGGAAGTAAAAGGTCTGAAATGCCAAAAGCCAGACCCAGACTTGCTTTAATGTGATGTGATCAGTAAAATCTTTACATCAATCCTAAATCTGATCAGTAACCAGTTTAGCGTTAATGAAACTGGGGATATTTGGTTTGGAGCTGCTGCGTCCTGAATGAGCCGGAGACATCAGAGTTCAGACCGGCAGGAACAGACGGCGACAGATCTCCAGACGAGAGGAGATGAAAGTCTGGAGGACTTTCTCTGAGAATAAAAACAACTTGATGTTTTGTTTCCCAGCTGCAGGAAGCGGGACGCTGCGAGCCTCGGTCCTGCTCTCTGAAGTCCAGTCCAGAACCGCTCTGAAGTCTCCTGTCAGGACGCCGCCTGACCGGAGCAAACACTCCAGCTGTGTGTGTGTGTGTGTGTGTGTGTGTGTGTGTGTGTGTGTGTGTGTGTGTGTGTGGAGGTGTGTGTTTACCGTCGGGCGAGGTCAGGCTCTTCTCCACCCGGGCGTTGATCTCGCTGTTGTTACTCCTCTTCCTCTTCACGGCGTTGGGGTCTTCCTTTTCAAGCCCCGCCCCTTTGGCTCGCAGCTTCCTCAGAGCGGCCAGCTTGGCGGCCGATTGGCCGGGAGCGCCGGACGGCGGGCTGTGGTCGAAGAACAGGATGTCTTCCCCCTCAGAGAAGCCCCGCCCCAGGGTGGGGGCGGCGGGGCTCCGGGTGGCCTTGGGAACCTCGGAGGCGGCTTTAGGGGACAGGAGGCCCCCCCCGGCCCGGGAGGGAGGGGGCCCCCGGTCCGGGTCTGGCCCCGCCCCCGTTCTGCAGTGCCCTCCTCTGGATCTCCTCGGCCCGGCGGCGGCGGCTCTGCAGGAGCTCCTGCTGCTTCTGCTTCTGCTGCTTCAGCAGCTCTGAGGCCGAGATGGACTGAACCGCAGCACCGGTCGCGCCCTGGGAACCTGGGGAGAGGGGGTGGGGGGGATATTTCACTTTAGTATAACGCACAGGTAAATGCACCAATGAATGGCAGTGAAATGTGAAGTGGCTTGTTGCATTAAGTTATGCTTTCAATATTTAGCCTCATTAAAGCCACTAGTTGAAGCTTTTGATTGTTATTTGTTATTTTTAGGCTGTAAGAATAACTTTTATGTTTTTCTGCAGAAACTCTGGATCCACGCCTCTTTAATGGGAGACTTTAGACATTCAACCTGAGTTCTGAACCAGGAAGTGAAGGTGCAGAGAGATGAAACACCACCTGTGTGTTTGGCGTGTGTCAGATGCTTCTTCAGCTGCAGCGCTCCGGGCGTCGGCATCGACATCAGACCCTTGAAGTCGTCTGAACAGCCGGAAACCTCACCGGACTGCATGGCTGAACACACACACACACACACACACACACACACACACACACACGGACATATCAGAATAAACTCAAGTAAAGAAAACCTGTTTCTACTTTACATCTCTTCAGTCCGTGTTCTCTCCCTTCACCACCTTCACTTCATGAATCGTTTTCCAACAACAGATGCTCAGAGATCTTGACTTGGTTAAATGGAGTTGACACATCAGAAGAGTTACAAAATGCAGGAATGACACACAGTTCAAAGAAAAATCCCCCTAAAACATTTTCTTGCATTCTTGAGTCCTTTTATTTGTTTGGCGGTGTATTTTGTTTTTAAATTCCCGTGGAGTTTGATATGAGAAAATGTTTCAGGATGTAAAACATCAGCGGTAAACGTCAGGTTTTGGTGTCAGTCCCTCAGAATCAAAGAGCGAGGGCTTCTTTCTAGAGCCGCCATTTTGCACCGAGAGACGTTCAACAATCATACAGGGAGAAATCCATCGTAGAAGAGGAGAGAGACCAGTTTCTCCACCACATGAGCAGGAGAGAGACCAGAATGCACTGCAGCAGAGAGACAGGTTGAGGGTTTGAGTGAAGGGACGACTCTCACTTTTTCTCAACTGTAAAAATTCTCACTCTCTTGCTCTTACTCTGCTATCAGTATCTCTCTCTCTCTCCACCTATAACCCACAGCTGAATGCAACAAGTTCCCTTCTCTGTGGATTAACAAAAGGCATTCTGGGAAACGTAGTAAATCTCTAACTGCAGTAGAAGCAGACGACGCAGGTTGAGGGAAAGTGGGTTCACCAAAAAAAGTAAATGACAACACTTCATCACTAAATAACTGCTGGAATGTGTTGAACATCACAGACTGATGATATTTAACAGTGTGAAAGTTTCTGAGGAGGATTTTTCCCTTTTAAGTGCAATATTTAAGGTTAATAAATAGCAAAAGAAGCTTATATGACAGATGTGTAGAATACAACTGGGCTGATAAACAGCCTGAACAGCTTATATTCGTGTCCATATACACATTAGCAGGGTTCAGTCAGTGTTGGGCAGTGTGTGTGTGTGTGTGTGTGTGTGTGTGTGTGTGTGTCATTTCCTCACCCAGTCTCTTGGCCTGGTCGGCGATCTGAGCCGATCCTTTCACAAACAGCGAGTCCAGAGTGCGCTGGCCGGGTTTGTTGGGTTTGGAGGCCGAGCTGAAACAGAGCGACTCGTTACAATAATCGTTAAAATATAAAACGAGCTCAGATTCTGTCCGATCCCGCGGCGCGTCCGTGGTTTTGTAAGCTGCAGCTAGTTAGCTAAAAACGACTTCAACAGACATCGTAAAAAGTGCAAATACACTTTCAGCCATAATCCACTTCAGACGGGGTGTGAATCCTGACCAAGAAGATAAGATGGATTTCCCAAAAAAACTAAGCATTTTTCCTCAGATGTTGGCATGAGTTATCAAATATAGAGTAGAAGAAGAAGTTCTTTCTTGAAATGAGAAGAGGATTTATGGGAGTTGTATGAAATTTCGCAACTAAAAAGTGAAGATTCATAGTTAAAGTTACAATTTTCTCAATAACAGAACTTTAACTTCCTTTTATTAATTATATGCTGCTGACTAAACAACAGACATGATTTGAAGGAATTATTTTCTCAAGTAAACCGTGATGAAGTTTGATAACACACACATATTGTCTATCTATTATGGAGATTTGTTTTCTGCTATTCTGGATTGTTTACATATATTTATGTTACATGTGCATGCTTCAGTCTGGAGTATTCAGGTACCCCACCTTGATTTATCTCTTTGATCCTTTTTCGGTTTTTCCTGAAAATTACAATGCTAGAAAAGCTGATTTACATTTTTTGAACTGCCTTTCTTATTTTTGGAAGTATTCAATAAATACGTATTATTTTTGTCAACATAACTGGACTCATTGGATTCTTTTTGGACGTGCGTATCAAGGTTCCACCGAGTCCCACCAATGATGGAAAACAAAAAAGCGAATACACATATGAAGGAGTGAAGTGAGCTGAGGCCCTCGACACCACGGGGGGAAAAAACCCCAAAAACCCCAAAACTCTGTCCATCACTCACAGAGAGGAGACGCAGGCGGCGGAGGAGACGCCGCCGTAGTAGAACCCGTCCTGGCAGAGCCGCTCCTTCAGGCCGCCGCCGCCGCCGCCCCGCCCCTTGGCCCGGCCCGGGACCTTCCCCGAGAAGGACGACTGCAGCTCCGCCCGCTTGGCGCTCATCTTCTTATACTGGGCCTTGACGTGATACTGGCAGAACTGACACTCGTACTGAGCAGAGGGACGGGCGCAAACACAGGGAGAGGAACAGAGTGAGATACTGGAGGAGGAGGGAAGAGACTGCACATGCTACTCCATCATACTAAGCTAAACAAAGCATTTATTTTTTTTACGAATTTAAAGACCCGTCTGAATCTCACACCGCTATCCGTAGCTTACCAAGACATTAAACATTACACCATTTTGCTAAAATCAAATAAGTGTCTCTCAGAAAAAAAAGGATATTGGTCTGAATTTGAGCTCATTTACATGCACACTAATAACCAGTAAATGGGAATAATCAGGCTATGTCAGCTTTTCCATGCGCTCAAGTAATGCGATAACAAGGAAAAACCCGGATTACCTAATTCAGAGTTGATTTCTCTCCTTAAGGATGTGATGTAAAACCCAAACTTCCCACCAGTTGTTCTGGATTTTGGATTTTTGGATTTTGCATGGAGCCGCACGCAGCTTATTTTCACCTAGTCAGTTTTCTGTGTCTCATTACTTTGCAAAACAGTTTAACAAACGCTCTCCTTGTTCTCCATGCTGTTAGATGTTTCTAACCCTAACCCTCTCTCTCCGGTTACGTTTTCGCTCATGCTCAGATGTAAAAAAACAAAAGAAATCAGACTAAATATACTAAACATGCACCGAATAATTGGAAAGACGGGTCAAAAACCTGCTGTGTTCATGAGGTTTCTCATAATGCGATAACAGACTTTATCTGATTTAGGAAATCGTACTCTGCTGTTTACATGAACGCTGGAATAATCAGGGAATCGCCTCAGTCAGACTGTGATTGGTTTATTAGTGTGCAGCCAAACCAGAAGCGGTCTAGTCTGCCTGAAGGTGGTGAGAAGTGAAACCAATCTGTGGATACGCTTCACCTGATATTGGTAATCTGTACCCTCGATTTTATAAGCAGTTTCCAGTTTCCACACACACACACACACACACACACACACACCATGTTAACGATCTGAGAGCAGGGGTCTCCGTTCTTCTTCATGGCCTTGCAGGTGCCGTAGTCCTGAGCTTCACCCATCAGCAGAACCTTCTGAGGATGATCCACCGACAGGCTGACCTGCAGATCAATACAAGACTGTCTGTTAACCTGCAGATCAATACAAGACTGTCTGTTAACCTGCAGATCAATACAAGACTGTCTGTTAACCTGCAGATCAATACAACACTGTCTGTTAACCTGCAGATCAATACAAGACTGTCTGTTAACCTGCAGATCAATACAAGACTGTCTGTTAACCTGCAGATCAATACAAGACTGTCTGTTAACCTGCAGATCAATACAAGACTGTCTGTTAACCTGCAGATCAATACAAGACTGTCTGTTAACCTGCAGCAGATCAATACAATGTTATATAGTTTAGTCGCCCACAGAGTGCATAAAAGTGCCGATTGGAATAGTGAAGAAGAAGAAGAAGAAGATGAAGAAGAAGATGAAGAAGATGAAGAAGAAGAAGAAGAAGAAGAAGAAGAAGAAGAAGAAGAAGAAGAAGAAGAAGAAGAAGAAGAAGAGAGGAGGAGGAGGAGGAGGAGGAGGAGGAGGAGGAGGAGGAGGAGGAGGAGGAGACTAGTCAGAGCAAACAGCTGAAAATCTCAGCAGCATCAAAGAGTCCAGCAAGTCCTGAACCGGATCCCAGTTCACCTGAACCGGATCCCAGTTCACCTGAACCTGATCCCAGTTCACCTGAACCGGATCCCAGTTCACCTGAACCGGATCCCAGTTCACCTGAACCTGATCCCAGTTCACCTGAACCGGCTGACAAACTGGAGCCAGGAGACAAATATGGAAGAATTTAATTTACCAAGACGAACATTCAGCTGACATCAAAACCTCTGTGGAAACACTGTTACAAACTGTCCAGTGTACTAAGACATCTCTTGGTGGTTTTTCTTGTTTGCCATCATATCGTAGCAGTATTGAATTTGTAGATATTGAACTTAGTATTAGGGATGTTAATGATTAATCGACGATCGATTAATCACCGTGAAGAATTTGATCGATCAAGCATATATTAACTGATTAATCAACAATGTAGGCTATGTGCCATTTCTAATTTTTTGCTGAAATCATTTACAACCAACCAGGTGCAAGAAAGCCAAGCAAGCGGTGAAAAGTCCAGTGTAGGAGCATTACACCCAAAAAGACGACAGTATTCATTGTAAACATTGTAATACAATGTTGAAATACAACAGGTCTACAAGCACAATGACAGGGACTGCAGGAAGATTCCCCCGGCTGGCACAGACGTCCATTGTGGGGAGTCGGGATTTTTTTTTCCAAGTTACTATAGGCCTCAGCTGTTAGATGGCTGTTAATAGAAAAATGTATGTTTATTCTGCATGTTTGGCCTCATGTTTAGTGTTTACATCCTCTAATTTGTCTTTGTTCTGCAGAATTTGTTCTGCAGAATTAAGTTAATCTTTTGAATTGTGCTTGGTTGATTAACTTGTTGAGTAGGTCTAAAGACAAGTGTAAAAACATGCATTTTGTATTTTCTATGTCAAAAGCTATTTTTTACATAATGATTAATCGATTAATTGGTCATTAACTTGACTGCCGATCAATTAAGGAAATTGATTACAATTTGCATCCCTACTTAGTGTTGGATCAGATGTTGACCAGACAGACTTAATGAACAAAAGGTTCATCAGTGGAAAATACAAAGTTCTTGTACAGATATAAGATGCTGTACGTGGAAACTGAGCGATCTTCCTGCAGCGAGGATGAACCGGTTCTTCTGTCTGAAGTCTAACTGGCCTGTAAGACGGTGAGCAGGGCAGCTGGCAGCAGCGTTCGCTTCCCTCAGCACATTCCTCTCTTAACATTTCAGACTGCTTCTGCCAGGCTGACACCAGCAACCTTACTGGATATTTTTCTGTCTATTTTCACCGAGCTCCCAGACCGGTTTTTACTGCCGAGGCTTCAGCTGCCAGACCAGTCTGCAGCACCGGATCTTAAAACGGATTCAATAAAACTCAGATAAAACAAGGTCAACTTTTACCAGTCAAGTTAAGAGTTCATTTCCCACAGGAACACAGCAACAGTAACATGTCACCGTCTACGAATGATGCATGATGACAAATATTTTAACTACGTTTACCTGTAATTACAGCGCCCCCTTTTGGGCCAATCAGTGTAATTTTTGATAACGTAGAAGTGAGATGCATCATTCCACAGAGTTTCATCAAAAATCCAATCAGCCGTGAAATTGCGTACAAGGAACGAATGTAGAGCTGCAACGATTAATCGATTAGTTGTCAACTACTAAATTAATTGCCAACTATTTTGATAATCGATTAATCGGTTTGAGTAATTTTTTAAGAAAAATAAGTCAAAATTCTCTGATTCCAGCTTCTTAAATGTGAATACTTTCTGGTTTCTTTACTCCTCTATGACAGTAAACTGAATATCTTTGGGTTGTGGACAAAACAAGACATTTGAGGACGTCATCTTGGGCTTTGGGAAACACTGATCGACATTTTTCACCATTTTCTGACATTTTATAGACCAAACAACTAATTGATTAATCGAGAAAATAATCGACAATGAAAATAATCGTTAGTTGCAGCCCTAAACGATTGAACGAACAAAATTTATTTTATTCCAGTGGGTTTGGGAACAGGTTGTAACCGCCTAAACAAAAACAAAAGCCTCTTCTAGTTGTTCCTGGATCCAAATTCATCTCAAGAGCGGATCGAAGTCTGTTATCGTAAAGTAAAAAGTCTTGGGTTCAAATCCAGCTCAGGACCTGTCTGTCTTCACTTTCAACTGTCTAATAAAGCCAAAAAAAAAGGCACAAAAACAAAATAAAGAACCACTCTAGCACAAAATTACCTAATGAATTTTAGGGAAGACAGCAGTCCTCTGAAAATGTTAATCCTGTATGAATCAGACTCTCGGTAATTTAAACTGTAATTTGTTTTTGGCACGCAATCGCTTTTTCTTCTTCTCCTCGACGCACAATTTCTATGTTCCTCCTGTCTTTAAAAATGGAGGCAGTCGTGGAATCTAGTTTTATGTTTTATTTTACTAAATCAAGAAGTGACAAATTGTTAAATCTTAACCTTGTACAATTTTGTCTTGGGCTTTGGTCTTATTTGGGAATTTACATTTTATTGTCTCAGATAATAATTCACTGGTGCCGCCATCTTGGACCAAGTCACTTGATCCATGATTGGCTGTTAATACATAACTTCTGATTGGAGGCTCTTGACTCACATTCCCAAAACGCCACTCATGCTGAGGGAACAAACTTCAGTAAATGGCTGAAACATGAAAACTGGCCTCAGACTGACACACAGCATCTGGCCAGCTGCATAAAGATAGACCTAGTCTTAGACTTAAATGTGACCTTAAGTCAAACTAGGACCTTAAGACCTTAAGTCCTAGTACTTCTTGATTGTTGTAGATCTCTAATGGGTTGTTTCTGTCTCTAGAGACTCTCTCTCTTCTTCAGGTTCTTTCCAAAAACCAAAGATTTGCCATCTTTTAGGAAACAGCTTCAGTATTTAAACTTCCCACAGTTAGGCCGACTTGTTGCCATAAAACAAAATTCTTACCTCAAGATTAGCCAGGGGGAAGGTGGCTAACTTTCCTACCTCAAAATAAGTCAGTCTTAATATTTAAGTAACAGACAGTCTTGATTAGACTAGTCCAACCTGAGAATCTTAGACCAGTCTGAGGCTTAGACTAGTCTTAAACTAGCTTTATACAACCCATATCCATCTCATATCCGTCAGTCCCCCTGGCCCAGACCCCCGGCCCAGACCCCCGGCCCAGACCCCCGGCCCTGACCCCCGGCCCAGACCCCCGGCCCAGACCCCCGCTCACCCCGTCGTATCCATCCTTCTGCTTCATGGGGTTTGGGTTGAGGAGGCCGACGACGCTGCCCGGCTCCGTCTTCCACAGCTCTTTGTGGACGTCTCCGAACAGCAGCAGAGACACGAACACCTCCAGGTTGTGGAGGTCGCTCAGCTTCCAGACGCTGAAGGTCTTTCCCTGCAGAGAGGAGGCAGAGGAGACAGCAGGAGTGAAAACAAGACTCTCTAGCTGCTGCTACTTTGAGAAAAACATATGTTAAAGTGCAAAACTGCAATAAAATAATTTTGTTCCCTGAAACAGCGAGAAATAATGGTGATTAAATGGTGATCAGTGTTTATCGACCCGGTGACCTACGCTGCTGCTGCTCTGCGGCGTGGCCTTGCTGACCAGCACAGCGAACGTCACCCAGTCGCTCTCCTCCAGCTTCTCCCGCGCCACCAGCTCCGGCAGCTGGGACAGGCGGATCAGCCGCCGGTCGGCCATCTTGCGGTCCATCTCAGTGGAGGAAACCCGCGGCTTCCTGGAACGCAAGAGTCCAGATTCAAAGAGTGTCAGAGAGAGTGTGTGTGTGTGTGTGTGTGTGTGTGTGTGTGTGTGTGTGTCTTATAGATCAGTGCATCATCACTTTAAGGTTCTGTCCTGACCTGAGCCGCAGTCCGGAGTATTTCTCCACAGCCACGTCTTTTGGGAGAGCAGGGAGAGGAAGAGGAGGAGGAGGAGGAAGCTTGGTCTGTCTGGTCTGGGAGGACGGAGGCGAGCGAAGCGGATTGGTGACCTTGCTGGTGCTTTCTATTGGCTGGAACGAGCTGCCGATCTTTATCTCCACCAATGGGCCTCTGTCTTCTGAGGAGAAAACCAGTAAAGCAAATACAGTCAGTTAAAGGTGTGTGTGGCATTTTAACATCAATATACAGTATCACTGTTAAATTAACTGATAGCTTGGTGTGATTGTTCTCCTCTGTCTCACTCCAGTAGTATTGTTAGTTCTAGTGTTTCTCCACATTAAGACTACATTTCCCATCAGCCCCGTTGCTTCCCGCCCCCCTCCCTGAAGAGGATCAACATGTTGGAAGTGATTTCTCCATCTTCCTTTCCCTCCTTCCACCATCTGCTGCCAGAAACTCTTTCAGCTTTAGCTCCGTTTGCTCTGGAAGAACAGAAGAAGAACCTCTTCCTGTTTTGTGCCGTAAAGCGATCCAGCAGATTTCCCTCCAGATCCACCAGGTGGAGAAACTATGGAGGATGCAGAGTAGAGGCTGATAGAGGCTGACAGGCTGACACTGATGCTCTGGTCTGTTTACAGTAGTTGTACTAATGTCTCTAAATTAATGTGTTAATGACTTATTGATGTTAAAATGCTTGATGCAGCACCTTTAAGCCTCATTCCCCTGCCTGTAACGTGTAATGAAATGTGTAATGATATGAGTTCCATTGACAAACACTTAGTTAGTAATCCTGGTTCATGTTAACTGCTGGTGTAACAGCAACAGTAGTTTTACCTGGTGAGGTGCTGGGTTTGGCTTGGTGAGCCATCCTGGGTTTGCGTTTGAAAGAGTCAGCGTTGTTCAGCTGGGAAGAAAAGTCCGACGACTCCTGGAGCTTCAGGTTTTCTTCGGGTTTTCCTCTAACTGGAGTGGATGAAGACTTTACTGCTGCCAACATGAGACACAGAAAACACAAGTTCAATCCACTCTGCTGGATTCTGGGATGTACCAGCCACTTGTTGTTCAGCAAAGTGTTTATTATTACATACATACAGCATATCTGTGGAGAACAGAGACAGAACTAGTCTGTCTGGGTAGGCTGAACTGAACTTATGGGAGAGTGAAATAGTTTTATACAAAGAGACAAACAAAGGTGGAAACAAGGGTGGTGACAGAATGTGAGGATAAGATGGAAAACCTAGTTAGTGTGTGTGTGTGTGTGTGTGTGTGTGTGTGTGTGTGTGTGTGTGTGTGTGTGTGTGTGTAGCTTTTGGGATTGGCAGAATGTTGAAGGTTACACTCCTTATATGGAACTGGTTATCAACTTTAGTTTGGTGGAAAAGTACTGAAGAAGAACTTATCATAGGAGTGGAAAATTACTGAGAGAAACTAAGATTAGTATGCACTTAAGCTCATTTTGACAGACTGTGGCAGACTGTGGCAGACTGTACCTGCCGGTGGTTTGGTCTTCTGTGTGGGAGCGGCCGGCTTGCTGTGGGTGGGCCTGGGCGGAGCCTGTCGGGGGGGCGTGGCTTTAGCGCCGGCCGGGGGCCCTGCCGTCCTGACGGGGGTGGAAGGAGAGGCGGAAACCCTCTGACTCGCCTCCAGCTGCTGCTGCAGCCGCTGCATCTTCTCCTGCATCCGCTGCAGCTCCTCTGACAGAGGACAACACAAAGCTCATTCAGTATTAATGATTTAACAGGGCAGTAAGTCAGGTTTCTACTGCCCTATAGCACAAAATAACCATAATACATCTGCAGGGGGTTGATGGAGTTGTTGCTTATACCAATGACTCAATGATTACTTCACCAGCTGATGAGATTTCTGGCTTTCAAAACTCACTTTCTGGCCCGAACTCCGTTTTGGAACAAAAACTCCTCACCCACTGGAGTTTCAAGACACTTCTGCTCCACCAAGCACTTAATTGAACTAAAAATTCAACTTTTATACCTGGTTTGCTTGTTATTACTTAGTCTTCTTCCACCAGAAGACACTGGGGAGGACAGCAGCCAGCAGGAAGAATTAATAGTTTGGAACGAATCAAAATGAATGAATTAAAAGCTGATGTTTTATTGAAATAAGTGCTGCTTGGTGGATCATATTTGTGCCAGATTTACCAGTGGACCCTCACAATTCAGATCATTTTAAAAAATGTCTTAAGACTTGTTTGTGTTCCCTTGTTTTCAATGGCTCTTGAAGCTGCTATTTTTGCTGTTATGTTAAAATTGTGTCTGGTATTCTGTTTTTGTCTCTGTGATATGTGATCTTTTTAATTCTAGCTTTTATTGTGAAGCAGTTCGTAATCTTGGTTTTAAAAGGTGTGATATAAATAAAGTAAGGTAAAAGGCCTTAAAGCATCTTTAAGGATTCGTCAATAAGGTATTTGTGTTTGCTGATAAGCAAGGCAAGAATAAAAAAGTCCTGATTTAAGCCTGGAAATGGACATGAAGTTCAGGGAGAGTGTCAAGGCTAAAAGCCACTGAAGCAAATCTGAGGAGACAAACCTTGTAAATCCTCCTGGCTCTTGTTCAGACTCTGACAGGCGGCTCCTTCAGCTGGTTTTCCTCTAACATCTCTCTCTTCTTCTTCGATGTCTTCCACATCTCCAAACAGATCAGACACTCCGTCCTCCTTCTCCACCTCCTCCCCTCCCTCTCTGTACTCCTCCTCATCATCGTTGTCAAACAGGCCGTCCAAGTCGTCCGCCTCGTCCTGCCCGCCCCGCTCCTCTGCGACGCCCTCAGACTCCGCCAGCAGCGCCGTCAAAATGTCCAGATCATCCTCACCTGGACGGATAAAACACCGAGTTATGTCTTTAACTTTACATAAAACCTTTCTCTTGTGTTGCGTGATACTTACTCTCCATTTTCAAAACTGCTGAAGATCTCAGATCAGCTGCTGAACTACAGAGAAGAAAAGGAAGGAACATTAACAACATTAACATGAGGGAGCCTGCAGGTTTCAGCAAGTTAAATTTAAGACTATTTATTAAAACATTTTAATGCCAGTTAGAATGAAATACAAGATGTTTTTTCTTGACATTCCACAACTTTGAATTGGATTAAGAATGTACAGTATGTATCCTCAAAATAGAATTTATACCTCAAACCAAATGGTGGGTCTAAAGTGTTATTTTACTTGAATTTGCCTTTTTTTTTTTTTTTTTTTTTTTTTAATAGTAATTGAACATGATTAACAAGATGATTTTCAATATTTTGAGTCACTGCCTCTTGCCAAATGGACTGCCTCCTGTGCCATTGCTTCTTACTTGTATGTGTTGTATTTGTTCAGTTGTTTAATGAGAAATCAATAAATATATTGTAAACAAAACAAAAAAAAGAATTAAATACATCTGATACTAAATTTAAAATGAAAAAATAACTGCTGACCTGTCAGAATACAGAAACGACAAAACACTAAGAAACCACAACAGATTTAAGAGCTCTGGAAATTAATTTAAGACTTAAAACGTGACATTAAACTGTAATCAAGGCCTTTAAACCCCAAGCAGGACCCCAATGTAAACCTGACATGCACTAAACATGTACAATCTGTGAGTACTGCAGTTTTAATATTGATAATTTCACTATTGTTAATAAATTGGTACATAAAAGGAGACACTTTGTGTACTAATACACTAAAGGGAGAACCTGTTAGCCTGAAATGTGTGCATTACACCGACTTTACTATACGATTTAATCCATTTTAAGACATTTTCAGGACCTGTAGACACCCTTATTTTTCTGAACTACAGGAGCATTAATACAGGAAATAATATATCTCTATTTTCATATACAGAAACAATTAAAGTCCTTAAGCTAACAGCAGTGACACTGTCAATATGAAAAAGACTGTGACTTACCCCGGATCTTTCAGCTTTGTGTCTCCCGTTAGCTTTAATTAAATATCGGCTGATTTTACCGCCTCGTCCAGATTGTTAACAAACTGCTTATTAACTGTTTTACAACAATTAACACCACATGTACGTACAAATAATAGATATATTCACAGTTTATAAGCCTGGTATCTACCGTAGCCTGCTGCTCTGAGAGGTAGAAATCTAAAACTGGCGCTAAACGAAGGACCCCGCTGTGTTGTCATTCTTACCGCCAGGTGCCTTCGGATTTGCCTGATTAAAAACAAAACTGTTTCGGCTTCGTCGTAGCCCTGTTTCCCGACCCACACATAATAACTTCTCAAAAGTAAATATTGATGTGAGAAACAGCAACGAAAAAAATTAAAACTGTGTAATTAGTGTACACATAATTTCAGCTGTAATGTTTGGGTACAGGCGAGTCTGAAGCGGACTCGGCATGTTACAGAACCTTCTTGCATGTACTGTACTGCATGTTGTAGTGTTTTTTTTTATAACTGAAAGCTAAAAATATTGACATAATTTTGTAATGTCAGATTTAAATACATAAAAAAAAAAACATGTAACTACTGTATTTTAACAGTGATGTAGTAAATAAAAAGGCGAGTAAGCTGACTTGCAGTCGGTCATTACAAAGCATCATAACCACAAACATGCCTCAACAAAAATCTATTGTATTTTCAAAAAAAAACATAATCTTTTGCCTTTACCCCTCAAAAGCCCACATCTTAATATAACTCACATCACTTTGATACCACTTACTGTGAAGAATACTGTGAATTTATGTTACACAGATTCATGTCAAGCCTAGTAGCCTGTAGTAAACTACAGTATTTTGTGAATAAAAACTTGAGTAAATTGAGTTGAGGTGGGTTTACTACTCAAATACTGTTCAGAGGTGGGGAGTTGAGTCACATGACTTGGACTCAGACTCAAGTCACAGTTTGAATTGCTTGAGACTTGACTTGCTGCATGAAGAGAAGACTTGAGACTTGACTTGGGTTCTGGTGACTTGGGACTTGACTTTGACTTTCTAAAGTCTTGACTTGAGATCTTGTGTTTGTGTAAATGACTTAGATTGAAAGTGATGAGATTTGTTCCAGCAGACAACTGAATTGACTTGGTCACACCTCTGACTATTCATATAGATTCCCGTTAGTAAGAAAAAATCTTCAAGCTGCGACTCACATTGTGTCAAGTGTGCAGTTTTAAAAACACATGACCTCATGGATATAAATGTGTTGTAATGTTGTCAAAAGCAGACAGAAACAGAGACTTGTCATAAACAACTTTATTTAGGCCTAATTTTAATCAGATTAAAGCATGGACTCAGAAGGCCTGTTTAACCTACAGAGGACTAGTAGACTCTGTATGTGGCTGTTGCTTACTGTTGATTAATAAACTGATTATCTGGTCTAATACATAATGTTCATATTAATGTCCACATTATTCATACCACCAGGAACCATCTGCAGAGCCAAAAGAAATAAAAAATATATTACTTCTCAACATTAAAGTGCCTATGTGGTGCATGCGCCCCGTTTCCACTGACACCAACAACCTGAATAAAGGCTAAAATAGAATTCTTTCAACACACAAAATAGAAGGAATTTTAATTCTGATTTGATAGAGAAGACAGAAGAGAAATAATAAGAACTCGATAACCCATCAAGTGGTAAACAAATTTTCGACTTGTAAAGGCTGAACTTTGGTTGATTTTTTTTTATCTAAACGTGACGAGGATAGATGACACCAAATTTAAATTAGGGTTCCTACACAGTTTCACTATCATAATCCCCAAATTTTCAACAATTTTTCCAGACCTTGATTTATGCAAATTTTCATCTTTCCCCTACTAATTGCCATATTTCTCTGTAGATGAAGATTATTCTTCACAGCAACAAATATCAGAATACGTCAGATAGCAGAAAATGTGTAGTCCTATGTATGTAAAGTCTGCATTTTTCCACACTTTTCCAAACTTTTCTGCAATTTCCAAATTTCTGACGATCTAGAAATGACCAAATTCTTTCCCCATACATTTCCAGACCTGTGTAGGAACCCTGAATACAGTTATTAAATCCTTCTGCATCACTTCTGCTGCTTCTCTCTGTCTGCCAGCAGAGCCTTTCCCACCCTAGACTGTGTTTTACTGTTGGACTGAGAACTGAGAGATGAACGGACAGATTCCTCTGTCCTTATCGGGGGATTGTGGAGCGTTTTGGTACATTTGGAAGCAGAGGAAGACTTAGATTAAGGTGCTACTGTATGTGTTGTTGTTGTTGTTGTTGTTGTTGTTGTTGTGGAGGATGCTTATAATGACAGAGGTTCAGATGATGCAGTCCATGATGTGGATCTGCAGGGAGTCCAGGTCCGGCAGGATCTCGTTACACTTCGGACAGGCGTGTTCAGGTATGTTCCCCTGCTGCTGCCAGCTGTCCCCGCCTGGAAGAGACAGAGAACTGATCACAACCTGAAGCTGCTGGTTCAAAATCTCCTGTCAGTCACATCTGTCTCCATGATGGAGGAACACTGTAGAACTGTGTGTTAGTTAATAAAGTGTAAATCTGTATCAAGCAGCTAGAAGAGAGAGCAGCTGAGTCAGCTTGTTGTGGTGTGGCTGTAGATCCATTCAGTAACGTTCTCAGTAAAAGTGAATAGTGTGATAAGGTGGATTTGGTTACTGTGACACAGTAAACTGTCTTGTCTTTAGCCCTAGTCTCTACTCCAAAACACTCTGAGTTGTAGCTTGAGAAGAGTCAGCTCAGTTAACCTGAACAAACTGTTAGCTAGCTAACTAGCCGGCAAACACACTGATGTTAATGTGAACACGCTAACGCTAGCCGCTACTAGATACGTTAGCTAGTGTGCTAATCAGATGTGTTAACAACAAGACAGTGATGTTAGCTGACCAGATACTATGGTTAGCTAGCCAACAAGCTGACATTATCTAAACACTAAATCAATCAGATGGATCAGTGATGAAATGATCAGTTCAGTCAGAAACAGACAGAAATTAACCGTCTGTTCAATTCTGTTGAGACGACAGAAACACAGTCAGCTGTTCACAGAGCTGAGACCTCCAAGATGGCCGACAGAGGGGGGTGGAAGCCCATCTACTGGCCTGGCAGTGAACATGCAAGACATTTTCAAATCCCCAAAGAAAATCTGGGATGGGAAAGTGAGAAACACTCTTCCCTAACCCTAACCCAGACTGTGGTTGTACTGGGCAGCTCCCAGTGTGAATGGGATTAACTGTCTGAATGTGAAACACAGTGGAGCTGAAAAGCAGCCTGGTGCTCTGTCAACCTTGGATAAATAAAGGTTAAAACATTTTGACATTACTGAGCTGCGTACCTCTTCCCCCCGGAGCAGCGGCGCCCCCGTGTGGATTGCTTCCCCGCGACACGTGTCTCCTCTGCATCTCGTTCAGAGACTGCCTGAGGAAGAGAAGGGACAACATGGCCGTGTTAAGAGAGGATCGACGAAGAGGGAAAGTCTCTGACCGGGTTCCCACCGGTCCTGGAATATCTGGAATATCCTGGTCTAGGAATAGTCAGGGAATATCAGGGAATTTTACAAACGTGGGAATACAGCAGAATGTATTTTCCAGCTTGTTTCACACATTAATCACATTAGATGGTTTTCAGCCCAGACAGTTTTAGGTCATGGAAATGCTCTGACTAAGTTTTGGAAAAGTCATAGGAAAGTCAGGGAATTTTACACCATCAATTTTACATTTCCTTCCCAACCTGCCCAGTTTAAGTCTGTTATTTCCTTCCCTACCTGCCCAGTTTAACACTGTTATTTCCTCCCTACCTGCCCAGTTTAACACTGTTATTTCCTCCCTACCTGCCCAGTTTAACACTGTTATTTCCTCCCTACCTGCCCAGTTTAACACTGTTATTTCCTCCCTACCTGCCCAGTTTAACACTGTTATTTCCTTCCCTACCTGCCCAGTTTAACACTGTTATTTCCTCCCTACCTGCCCAGTTTAACACTGTTATTTCCTCCCTACCTGCCCAGTGAGTCCATCTCCTCCTGCAGCTGGTTGTTCTGCTTCTTTACGAACTCCAGCTGAGCGGCCAGACGCTCCTTCTCTTCGTGGATTTTCTCCCTCGCCGCTCGCTCCGCGTAGAAATCTGATGAGTAAACCTCCGCCTGCACAGAGGAGACGACAGAAACACAAACACACCGTCAAACTGCAGTGAGTTACTTGTTCATAAGACATTTACTAAGCCTTTAAAGGATAAGTCAGGTGATTTGGAAAAGACTACGTGTATGACTAAATTTTAAAATGCTATGAAAATGAACACTGACACACACACACACACACACACACACACACACCTGGGCCTGGAAGACAGATATGGTCTCCAGCTCCTTCTCCTTCTGGTAGATCTCCTGCTTCATGGTGTCGATCTTCTCCTGTTTGGTAGCCAGGGCTTGTTCAGCGGCGGCCAGCCGGTCCTGCATCTCCTCCACCACCTCCCTCTGCACCAGCTGGGCCTGCGGGGCCAGAGGGCAAAGGTTAGACGCATCCAGGCTCTGATTTATGATTGTTTATCACTCTAAAAGGTTTGGTGGAAATCGTAGTTTATGGTCACAGGATTTGTTTTTGCTATCAGAACTGAATTAGGTGAAAGTGTCGTCATTATATTCAGCTGTGGTGAGTTTAAACCCGTTATACTGCAGGTCTGATACTAGACTACTGCCTACTGAAGCACTTATGTGGAACATTTTGCTCTTACAGTCTCTTTTATTTGACTTTTATGTGACTGTATGTTGCTTTTGCACACTGTATGTTTTGTGCAACTTTTATCGTTTGTCTTACTGGTGTTTTCTTGGCCAAGTCTCCCGTAAAAAGGAGATTCTTAGGGTGCGATCACACCTAGAGTTTGTTTTTTCTTTAGTCTGAACCAGAGTGGAAAAGTTGACTTTGTTGTATTTTTGTATTTGGTTCATTTAGGTTCTAACTGACCAATTACAAGCCAACCAGAGCTTGTAAACAAAAGTCACATGACTCACAAGCAGCTTGCTTATTTTGGAGTTTAAAGTTTTGGAGTGTTGGTAGTTTTCGGTGTCGTTATTTGGTGCCAACAGAGTTCAGATGGCGTTCTCACCTGGACAAATGACCTGAACTAAAGGAAGAAAACTCTACTAACCTGGGATAAAGGTTAATAAATAAAGGTAATAAAGGTTAATGGCTCTGAACACTATCAGAAAGAGTAATGTCAGCAGTGAAATTTGGAGAAGTGTTGAATGTTGTATGTTGCTGTGGACATAAAAGTCACCTCTCTCTTCTTCTTGTCCTCTTTGAGCTCATTGTAGTCTTCAAACAGCTTGGTGTAGGCATCCTTCAGCTGGGCCAGGTTGCTCCTGCAGGAGGAGGGAGATTACTGGTGGCTCAGTGTGTGTGTGTGTGTGTGTGTGTGTGTGTGTGTGTGTGTGCCCTCTGACCTCTCCTCCCCGGCCTTCCTCTGCTCCAGCTGGCTCTGGGCCTGCATGCTGTCCAGCTGGAGTTTCAGCCGGTCGTTCTCCGTCTGAACCGCCTGTTTCTCCACCAGCTGAGCACGGAGAGTCGCCACGTCCTGCTCCACCTCCCGACATCTACACACACACACACACACACACACACACACACACACACACACACACACACACACACGACAGAAACATTACATAAGAAGAGGAAACACTTCCACATGTTTTGGGGACGTCCGGTCTCTCTAGAGATCCGTGGATGCATGCAAAACTTTAGCAAAATTTCTTTTAAATTTGAGGTATAGGGAGCTGAAGTTGGCATCATTTCCGTCAACCCTCTGGCTGACTTCCCCCTCTGTCAGTGTATGGGAGGTCACTCCATATCAGTTCCTCATGAGGCTGAACTCAGACTTTAGTGAAGTCCAAACTGCATCTGAACAGGTGGAAACCGTCACGTAGGTTATAGTTCTCCATCGGTACAAAGTTTTTTCTGGAAGTTTCTATACCTAAAATAACAGAAACGTGCAAATCGTCTAAAGTCTCGAGAGAAGAGAATCTCAACTCCATTCGTTGCTTTGTTTAGTTGCAGAAGACAGACTGCTTTGTGGTCAACAGAAAATTGCATTAGCAACTTAGCCGCTAGTCAACTACAGGAAGACTTCAGCCTGCACTTCTGCTTCAGCTCACTATTTACCCACTTGTTAGGTTTTAGATAACTGGATCACTCAACACAGTGTATGCTGAAGTGTTAGCATGAAGCAACAGCGAACGATCTACCGGGGACACATGGATGATTTCGGTCTCTATATTCTCATCAATTAAAGGGTAATTTGACCAACAGGACAATCCAAAAAGCTTGGTGTATTCCTTTAATAGGAGAAACATATTTTAATTAGTTTGCGTGTCTTTCTTTCTGTATGTGTGTGATTCATCGTGAGCCTGAATGTGTGTGTGAGTCGAACCTGTCCTGCAGGTTCTTCTTCATGCCTTCTGCCTCGTCCAGCTTGCTCTGGGCCTGCTGCAGCTCTTTGATCAGCAGCATCATCTGAGACTTCAGGTTCTCCACCTCAGACAGCGCCTGGACGTTCACAGTCACAACATTTCACATCAGAACATTATAATGAACGTGAAGACTCCCAACTTCAAAAATCATAACGGGAATCATAACAAGTATAGCTTGCTTACTACTACTACTACTACTACTACTGCTACTACTACTACTACTGCTACTACTACTACTACTACTGCTACTACTACTGCTACTACTACTACTACTACTACTACTGCTACTACTACTACTACTACTACTGCTACTACTACTACTACTACTACTACTAGTACTACTACTACTACTACTACTACTACTACTACTACTACTGCTACTACTACTACTACTACTACTACTACTACTACTACTACTACTACTATTACTACTACTGCTACTACTGCTACTACTGCTACTACTACTACTACTACTACTACTACTGCTACTACTGCTACTACTACTGCTACTACTGCTACTACTATTACTACTGCTACTACTACTACTACTACTACTACTACTACTACTACTGCTACTACTACTACTACTACTACTACTACTACTACTACTACTACTACTACTACTACTACTACTACTACTGCTACTACTGCTACTACTACTACTACTACTACTACTATTACTACTACTACTACTGCTACTACTACTAGTTCTATTACTACTACTACTACCAGTTCTATTACTACTACTACTACTACTGCTACTACTACTACTACTACTACCAGTTCTATTACTACTACTACTACTGCTGCTACTACTACTACTACTACTACTACTACTACTACTACTACTACTACTACTACTAGTTCTATTACTACTACTACTACTACCAGTTCTATTACTACTACTACTATTAGTACTACTACTACTACTGCTACTACTACTACTATTAGTACTACTACTACTGCTACTACTACTACTATTACTACTGCTACTACTACTACTACTACTGCTATTAGTACTACTACTACTGCTTCTACTACTACTGTCATTAAATACCTTCTCCTCCTTCCCAGAATCCTCCTTGGTCTCTGTGGTCTCTGGCTGGGAGGTTTGTGTTGATTCCTCTGTGTTGCTCCTCTTCTCCTCCAGCTCTGTAATCCTGTGGTAGATAATATGTTAGACAGTGTTACTCCCTTGTACATTAGGCCAACACACACACACACACACACACACACACACACAGAGCAGCAGAGGTAAAATACTAGTCATCCCATGTAAAATTAGATTAGTTTGGTTTTTTTTACACAGTGATAAAACATAGGAGTAAAGTGATTAAAAAACACAGAAGAATAAAAAAAAATACAAATTTGAGCAGGTGAGATAAAAAAGTGCAAAGGCTTTATGAAAATGTCTCACTTCAAAACAAACAGAAAAGAAAGAAATGAACAAAAAACACACCAAAAAGATCAAGATGCAAAGAAAGAAGAAGAAGAAAGAAGCAAAGACTCTCACCAGAATGAGATGACAGAATGTAAACAACAACAGAAACAACATGGAGGAAAACACACTAAAATAGCTCCGACAGAGGAAGTGAAGTCATAGGTTCATTAATCCGACCGACTACAGGAAACCGCCCCGAAACGCAAGGGATTATGGGTAGAAGGAGACGGATGCCGGTTCCTCATGCTTGGAATGCCTAGCAGAACAAAATGAAGTCTGGACTGATGCTCATATTCAGCTATTTCTTCTTCATGTGTTCTTAACTGGTATGAACACCACAGAAGAAGAGACAGACAGGAACGGGGCCTACCTGGCGGCGGCGGCGTGCAGGTCGGCCTGCAGCCGCTCGGCCTTCTGGGACTCGTTCCTCAGAGACTGCAGCAGCTGGCTGACCGTCACCTCCTCGCTCTCCAGCCGGGACGCCGTCATGCTGAGGTCCAGGCGGCCAATCCGCTCCGCCGCACACACGTCCTTCACCCCGTCCACCTCCCCGTCCTGAACACACAGAGCGCAGGTTACCCATGAGGCCTAGCGCTTTGGGTTAGACCCATATATCAGTTTTATCTGGTCTAGTCAGTGTTGTTCACCTCTGATATGATGCAGTTTGATTAATTACAGGTTCATTGTAGAATTGGCAGTATGTAGTATGGAGGAATATGTTTTATTATTATTATTCTCCTGGGTTTCAGTGGAGAGTTTTAGTGTCCCATGATGCTCTAAATGTTTCAGAGGCTTTTCCACCCTGATGAGAAGAAAACTCTGAGGGGAAACTCTGAATATTTGTAAGTTTTGGGGGGTTTTTTGGCATGAAAATGGTCAAATTTAAAGATATTGAATATCAGCAGAAAATATCGGCTATCAGCAGCTTCAATCCAAAAAAGAAATCAGTTCTGGCCTTCGAAAACCAAATTCAAGCAAACTTTAATACCAACGTAGAGTTAAAATAGTGTGTTTGTGTGTGTGTGTGTGTGTGTGTGTGAGTGTGTGTGTTCTTGTAATTTTACCTTAAACTTTACGACATGTCCTAACAAGGATAGAAAGATCAGGAAAATGTTGCTTCTCACCTCTAAAGGGGCTAGTTTAGTGTTAGGACTTGGGTTTAGGGTCAATTTTAGGATTAAGATTAGGTTTAGGTTAGGCATGTAGTGGTGAGGTTTAAGGTTAAGGGATTAAGGTTTAAGTGATTAGGGAATGATTGTAGTCAATGCAAAGTTCTCATGAGTACAGTAAGACTACCGAGTGTGTGTGTGTGTGTGTGTGTGTGTGTCTCCTCACCGTCACCCTGATGATCTGGATGAAGGAGTCGTCCGGTGACCCCTGACCCGTCTTCAGCTGCAGCTCAGAGTTCATGGCCACCAGGTCGTTCTTCTCCGCCTGCAGGCGAGCCAGCTGGGCGCGCAGCCCGTCCAGCTCCGCCCTCTGATTGGCCGCCGCCGCCGCCGCCTGGAAACGACATCGATACCAATAAATAACGATATCATAACATATCCAAAATCACATGTTTAATTACCAGATTGATGTTCATTGAACTGCTTGGTAATACAAAGTACAATAAAAGTCTGTAATTATCAAATAACTTTTCCTAATTTGTTTCAGATCTCATTTTGTGAGATTTTTTTATCATTACTTTAACAACAGAACTGTGTATCCTGATAACTCAATATCGTTATTTCATCATGATATGATTCTGTTGAAGGATGATAAATAATAATATTGGATATAAGATTGATCCAGCCCTTCTGACAAGAATAAAGTCCTGACCTGGGGGAAACTCGTTTTTCGTTATTTTTTGGCATGAAAATGGCCAAATTTAAAGATGATGAATATCGGCACAAAAAAGCAGCTTCAATCCCCCCAAAAATAGCGTATCAACCAAATATCAGTCGAACCCAAATGAAGCCACACAGGGAATCAAACCCCAACCCTGATGGTTACTGACTGATACCAGATCAGCTCTTTCTGTTCCTCTAGCTCTCAGACCAGCTGACATTCAGCTTCTACTCCTTAAGGATAATTTATGGTTCAACGTCAAAATGTCGCCGCAGCTCACGTGCACCTCTCCAAAACTGCAGCTGTGCGTAAGGTGATGCAAGACCGCAAGCGCTGTGATTGGTCAGTTTGGGCCCCTTCGTGTTTCCGGTTGATTTCCGCTGATAGCGAAGACAACATGGAGCGGGTCGAAGAGAGACCGTCTTCTCCTTTTCAGCCACGATAGACAAATCAGCTGTTCCTCCTCGTCTAACAAAGTCATTTCCAGTTCCAAATCTGCTTCCTGTGGTTGACTAGCGGCTAACATGATCTTCCACTGACCGCCAAATAATCTGTCTTGTGTTTCCACCTGTTCAGATGCAGTTTGGATTCACTAAAGTCTGAGTTCAGCCTCATGAGGATCTGAAGACATTATTTCACTGCAGCTGCAGCTAGCTAGCTACCGCAGCTTGTTCCCTTTGCAGGAGATGGAACATTCCAGCTAGCTAAAAGCATGCTGGGTAGTGTAGTTCGGTAACTAATTTTGTCATTCATGTAAATAATACTGAATGGATTTTCGTGAAATGAAGCCAAGTGAGATGTGTTGATGCTTCCTACAACATATTTCAAAATCAAAGCCATATGTTTTTTAGATTGCTGATATGAAGTCGGAATGACGTCAACTTCGGCTTCGTTTCAGAGAATAAAAGATTACCGTATTTCCTCTAATATTGGCCCGGGCCTTTATTTACCTCAACTGCAGAGGGTACCAGGCCTTTATTGGAAGCAGGCTTATATTAGAGACAGGCCTTTATTTCTAATTTCCTCTGTTGATAGTATATATATATATATAAGTATATTTGCTCATATTTTAGTACGAAGCCTCCTTGTTTTTCTGATCTGCTTCTGTTGGGGTACGTTAGGTAAGACGTTTTTTTGTTACTTCAATGCATTACGATAATTACGGTAATCGACGGCCGAGCCGTCTTGTGGCACTTGTACGTTACTACAAACTACAGTTACATTATATAACAGGCAGCAGGAGTTTACCGGTATCCGCTGTTGTTTTTTCCTTTGTTTTCCCCGGCCTGTATCTGGGGCCGGCCTTTATTTGTTCGTGTCGACGACGGGCCCCGGCCATTATTGGAGACCCGGCTTTTAATTGACTACCGGCCACTATTAGAGGAAATACGGTACTTCTGTTTTTCTTCCAGACAGAATGCAATAAAGCACAGCGCTGCCACCTAGTGTCTCGGCGGTCTGTGCGCTGAACCACCCACGCAGATCAACGAGCGCTCGCACCGCCGCAGACAACATGGCAGCCGGGCCCGCTACCGGCTCACCTGCTCGGCCCCCTCCTCCCCCCGCGCCCCCCGCTCCCACCTCAGCCGCTCAGCTCCTGGTTCTGGACGCTCAGCGCGTCCATGCGAACCCGCGCCTCCTCCAGCCGCTTCTCCAGGAAGTCCCGCTCCTCCCGCTGCTTCTCCGCCACGCCGACAAACCCTCGAAACGCTCCTTCATGGTCAGGTTGGTCTGCCGCAGGGCTTCTGCAGAGAGAGAGAGAGAGAGAGAGAGAGAGGAGAGAGAAGAGAGAGAGAGAGAGAGAGAGAGAGAGAGAGAGAGAGGGAGGGAGAGAGAGAGAGGAACAGAGACAGAGAGGGGAAAGAGAGAGAGAGAGAGAGAGAAGGAGAGAGAGAGAGAGAGAGAGGGAGGGAGGGAGGGAGGGAGAGAGAGAGAGGGAGCGAGGGAGAGAGAGAAGAGAGAGAGAGAGAGGGAGGGAGGGAGGGAGAGAGAGAGAGAGAGAGGATATTAGTCATAAGTCTGATTCCACCTGCTGTGATGTTTCATATGAATTTCATATCAGGAAGATTCATGTCAGACTAAGCAGGTGGATAACACACACACACACACACACACCACACCCTTCAGGTCTCGGTTCTCCTGGATCAGGATGTTCATCTGCTGCAGAGTTTCCTCCAGAGTGCCGGACTGACCGGGAGGCCGGGACACGTCTCGTTCAACCATGGGACCGCCGGACGCCCATGATGCTGGGGGGGGGGGGGGGGCCGGGGGGGCAGACAGACGAGGAGAGAGAGAGAGAGAGAGAGAGAGAGAGACATTCAATTTACTGACCGAGAAAGAAAAGCTGAAGAAAAGGAATAAACTAATCATCTTACAGCACAGTTTGTATCTAATTGTCACCAAATACAGGAGAAAATGTAAATATTGAGATTGATTTAGTGAATTTTGTCTTGTTGTAAGAAACACCCCCCCCCCCCCCCCCCCCCCCCCCCCCCCCACTGTCCTGTACTGTTATACATCAGACTTCAGTTACAATTGAATGTATTGAATTGCTTTTGCATGCTGTTGTTGAGTAGATGTGCAGAATCTGTAGGATTGTTTGTTGATTATCCATTATTTATTTGACTTGATCCTGTGCAAATGCTTTGGCAACAAAGATCCTTTCTGTCATGGCCAATAAAGCAGATTTGAATTTGAATTTGAGAGAGAGAGAGAGAGAGAGAGAGAGAGAGAGAGACAGAGAGAGAGAGAGAGTTGTCTTTATGGGTTTTCAGGTGACATCACACCTTCTGGCGGCCATATTGGAGGTCCAGCTGTCTGGACCTCCACATTTCTGTGTGTTTCTGACTGAACTGATCATTTCATCACTGATCCATCTGATTGATTTAGTGTTTAGATAATGTCAGCTTGTTAGCTAGCTAACCATAGTATCTGGTCAGCTAACATCACTGTCTTGTTGTTAACACATCTGATTAGCACACTAGCTAACGTAGCTAGTAGCATGTAGAAGTGTTTTGCTGTCGATAAAGTAAAAAAAAAAAAAAAGATGTTGAATAAGGTGACTCAGGGCTTCAGGACAGCAGCAGCTTGTTTAAACTGAATTATCTTATCAGCAGGTCACATGCTCATTTAATTAGACTCAACAACAGACTGCTCAGCTGCATTTTACATCATGCTACAGCTATAATAAGACTATAAATCATTTTAGAGGGATTTCATACAAATATTACAGCAACATATAGGATATATAACATAACAGGAA
>NC_136020.1:22615692-22624518 GCF_048128805.1 Centroberyx gerrardi | reverse complement strand
TGACTGAACTGATCATTTCATCACTGATCCATCTGATTGATTTAGTGTTTAGATAATGTCAGCTTGTTAGCTAGCTAACCATAGTATCTGGTCAGCTAACATCACTGTCTTGTTGTTAACACATCTGATTAGCACACTAGCTAACGTAGCTAGTAGCATGTAGAAGTGTTTTGCTGTCGATAAAGTAAAAAAAAAAAAAAAGATGTTGAATAAGGTGACTCAGGGCTTCAGGACAGCAGCAGCTTGTTTAAACTGAATTATCTTATCAGCAGGTCACATGCTCATTTAATTAGACTCAACAACAGACTGCTCAGCTGCATTTTACATCATGCTACAGCTATAATAAGACTATAAATCATTTTAGAGGGATTTCATACAAATATTACAGCAACATATAGGATATATAACATAACAGGAATATTATAGTGATAGTAGTAGGGCAGGGCCACTTTAAACTCACTGTTGACTACCACAGACACACTGTAAGTTCCTATAGGAATATTATATATTAGATATTTATTATAAAGGTCTTTCGTTCTGGTATTTTCACTTTCACTTTCCTCCCGGTGGGCCTGTATGTTTCTGTTCAGGAAAGGCTGAAAGTTGACAGTTACACAACAGCACGCGGTTTATCTGAGCCGAACTGCGTCACATCAGACCGGAACCAGGTCGAAGAGTTCAGACTCACCTGCTGCAGACTGAGACTGGACCTCCAGACCAGACTTCACCCCGAAAACACACAAAAACACTCCGGCAGCTGGAAGATCCCCCGACCAACCTTTCTACTGGTCCCAATGTCTTCAGATCTGTGTCAGCGTCAAGCTACAGAGAATAAAGCACAGCACTTCCGCTCAAGATTTTCAAAATAAAATCCCATCTTGACAAACTAATGTAACGTTTTTTGAGTCGTAAGTAGTAGTGGTGCAGCAGTGGAGAATAGTATTTAGGAACCACCGAACCACAACTATGGGTTAAAGTGCACTTTTTAAAAAGACAGAGAGACATCCTTCTAACTTTTCTGGTATGTTGTTTTTATAATAATATCATAATAACAATAATAATAATAATATTAATAATAATAATAAAAATAAGGTTTATTAAGCAAGTTACAAAATAGAAGATACAAAGTACTTAGGCACTTGATACAATTTTGCTGTTTTTAAACCCCAGTCAGGGGCGTCAATTCATTAAACCCCAAAGTTCAGCAAATTCCATGCATCCTAGAGGATTTGCCACCAAAACCTCCAGACCTGCTTAAAAATAGGCTGCACTACTGGGACAGGCAGAGCAACAGCTGATGACTGACAAGATATTAGTCAGTCAATGTGATAAATTAGTCGCAGGTCACCAAACTTTCAGCTCAGCGGGAACATCAGTCCTGGTGTGGATTTTCTCTTTTACATGCAGCTTCCAAATCATTTTCTGGCAACTTTTGCTTGACATTTATACTCTCCATTATCACAATAAAAACTACAAGATCAAATCTGGACAAATTTAGGCTAAAGTACGGCAAAGTGCCATTTAACCTCCATGATGCCAATATTTGATTATTACAACAGAATATGAACAACATGTTCTGTAAACAATAGTCAGGATCATATGTTTAAATAAAGAATTTGCCCTAGGGGATCAATAAAGCGCATCTTAATAACCCCACAACTGTTTATATTCTACTTTCTTGCTTTTATAGTTTTCTTTTTTTTTAATTTCCACTATTTTTATTGCTTGTTGTTATATTCCAGTGTGTGCTTAAATTATTTTTCCTGTTCCCCTGCTGAATCCTATCACTTTTGCTGCTGTAATAGCCTAAATTCCCCTCGAGGATCAACAAAGTTTAATCTTATTTCATTACCTCAGCTTTTATTTTGAAGGCTAAATCACCTTACTTCCTGTCTAAGCTATGCTAACTCACGCGAACTCGACGCAGCCCAGACTTGTTTGGTTTTATGGTGAATTATTTCCTGGTTGTGACGTCATTGCGTATGACGAGCAGATCTGATGTAATCCGCTGCCGCCTGAACACAGCGCTGCCGCCCATCCGAACACTTTACAGATCAGTGAAGCAGGTTCTGATCGCTGCGTCACTTCCACTCTGGAAGTGGCAGCGGAGGGGGGCGGGGCGAGCGGTCAGCTGACGGCGGGATTTCCCTCCAGGAGTGACCTTGCAGTTTAGAGAGGGAGAAGGAGAGGAGAGGAGAGGAGAGGAGAGGAGAGGAGAGGAGAGGAGGAGAGGAGAGGAAAGGAGAGGAGGAGAGAGGAGAGGAGGAGTGAGGAGAGGAGAGGAGGAGAGGAGAGGAGATGAGGAGAGAGGAGAGGAGAGGAGATGAGGAGAGAGGAGAGGAGAGAGGAAAGGAGAGGAGAAGAGAGGAGAGGAGAGAGGAGAGGAGAGGAGAGAGGAGGAGAGGAGAGGAGACGAGGAGAGAGGAGAGGAGAGGAGAGGAGGAGTGAGGAGGGGAGGAGAGGAGAGGAGATGAGATGAGGAGAGAGGAGAGGAGAGGAGAGGGGGAGAGGAGTTGAGGAGAGAGGAGGAGAGGCGAGGAGAGGAGAGGAGGAGAGGAGATGAGATTCCCAAACAGACACAGATGATGCTGTTTGGTTGAAACACTGTCATCCCTTTCCAAAAATCACCATGGCAACCCTGTGATATATTTTACAAATATCACAGGAAAGCTAGAAGTCCCAAAAAGAATATACAGGAATATTGTGTTGATATACCATAGGAGTTTTTTTTTAAATACCATAAAGTCACTATAAACTCACTATTACACATTAGAAGTCACTACAGGAATATTTTGCTGATACCATAAGAGATTTAAAAATACTACATTGTATGATAAGTCCTATAGAGGCACTATAGCAGTTTATAAGAATATCATATGAAATAAGAAAAAGAGGAAATATTATAGGAATATTATAGTGATACCATTGGAAATAACGATGCATTAAGTAGTACTGTTGAGGTCAGTATTCAGTACTATAGACTCACTATACTGTCCATAAGTCCCTATAGGAATATTATAGGAATATTATTGGAATATTATAGGAATATCATTCTAATTTTGGGCTTAAACCCATGTCCTTTTTCACCACCAGTCCCTTAAGATCCAAAATATAATGTTACAACATTTCATAAGATCATTTATAAACATGAAAACTACAAAAATGTTAAATAAATAAAAAAATAAATAAATAGTGCAGTTCAGTCCAGTGTCCACTAGATGGCAGTTTTGTCCGAGGGAAACTCCACTCTAGCTGTGTAAACATGACAGCAGCCACTGAAGTGTTTGGCTTTGGCTTTAACTGGATGGAACCCCCTGTTGGACCCCTGGAATCTCATCAAGGACCACTGGAACCACCTCAAGGACCACTGGAACACCCTCAAGGACCACTGGAACCCATTCAGAACCCTTGAACCTCCTTAAGGGAAAATGGAACTCCCTCAAGGACCCCTGCAACCCCCTGAAGGACCCCTAAAACCACCTCAAGGACCACTGGAATCCATTCAGAACCCTTGAACCCCCTTAAGGAGTCCTGGAACCTCTTCTCGGACCACTGGAACTTCCTCTTGGACCCTGGAACCTTCTCAAAGATCCCTGAAACCTCTTCTTGAACCCCTGAAGGTCCCTGGACCACTTGAACCTCCTCATGGATACCTGAACCCCTGAAACCTCTTCACGAATGCCGTGAATGCCCTCAAGGACACCTGAAAAACCCTCAAAGACCTCTGGAACCCATTCAGAACCCTGGAACCTCCTGCTGGACCCCTGGAACTTCCTCCAGAACCCCTTTCAGAACACGGTAGGCAGAAATTTCCCAAACAAAGACGGCGGACAGCGGATTAAGCGCGAGCCAGCGCCAGCAAATTCAAATGTATTTGAAGGCATCATTTTATGGACTGAGTGTTATTTGTTGACACAGAGGACGAACTCCAGCCGACAGACTCCCAGCAGCCGCCTGGTTTCTTCTTCTGGTGTTACAAACAATCATTGTCCCACATACTGAACAGTGTGTAGTAGCCTATGTTGTACTACATACATACAAATGTAGAATGTTCTATGAATTCGGACACAACCAATAGCACGTGAATGCAACGCTGTTTTGGCAGCCGAATGGGAGGTGTCAGATGTCGGATCTTCCCCACCAGCACCTGAACGCGGCATTTGTGCACTTTGGCTCCAACTTGACGCACCAGCAGCAGACTGATGGGATGAAAACAAGAACACACAGGCAGACAGAGAGCAACAGGTTGGACTTTTAGTTTTCTGCAACTTTATCTGGATTTAACTCTCCGTCCACAGGTTTCATTCACTTGAACCAGCCTGGAAACATCTGAAGGACTGAGTCTGTGCAGGTTTACTTAAAGTGCAAAAGCCATTGAAGTGAATTTAGTGTGAAAAGTGAGTTATAGCAGAGTTCAGTCAAGCAGAGCATCCTTACGAGTTTTGGCAACTATCAAAACGACTTTCTTTTCTGCAACTTTCTTTCAGCGCAACGTTTTGCTCGTATTTTTAACTGACTTTTAACCAGCCTGGATGTATGGGAAGTGTTTCCGTGCAAGATAAAGCAGTTCCTTCTGACTGAAAAGTGAAATTCATCAGGTTTCATCCAGTGAAGCGTCATTAAAGTGATTCCTCGGGATGTTTCTGCCGGCTCTCCTGCTCGCGGCGCTCGGCCTCTTTGCGCGCCCGGACGCCTTTACGCACGGCTGCCAGCTGCCGTCCGAGTGGCGGCCGCTGAGCGAGGGCTGCCGGGCGGAGCTGGCCGAGATCATCATCTACGCCCGGGTGCTGGGGATCCACCGGGAGCCGCTGGGGGGCGGCGGCGGCGGGGCGGGCGGGATGTACAACTCGCTGCCCTTCCCGTTCGGGTACGGCTACGAGGGCGCGGAGGAAGGGCTGCTGTACGCGGCGGAGGTGGAGCTGCTGTGCGACCAGGCGTGGGGCAGCATGCTGGAGGTGCCCGCCGGGTCCCGGCTCAACCTGACCGGCCTGGGATACCTGTCCTGCCAGTCCCACACCGTGATGGAGAACTACTCCTACATCTTCTTCCTCAGGTGAAGTCCCGCAGGGTTTCTCAGCTGATTGGACACATTTCTCTCCAGACGGTTCACACAGCCTCTGATCTCTGAATAATATTCAAAACAAAACAAAATCTTTAATATAGTCTAATACAGTTTTTCTCGATTGATTGGACACGTTTCTCCAAGCTGAGCTCCATATTCTCAAAAAGTGGACACAGCCATCTAAAGCCTTGACTTTGCAAAACTCAATGCTTTATTGTTGTTCTTGTTATTGTTTTCATGTCATTTTTCCTATAAGGTTGCACACAAAACTTTTCACTGTTTTCACACAAATTACAGAACTACAAAACCCATAAACCCTCTGGCCTGACAGAAATGACAGGGTTGATGAGGAATGAAGTCTTTGGGTACAACAGGAAACTTTTTTTTAAGGAAATTGTGATTCATCATGTTCATCAGCACTTCTGCCTCTTTACTGTATCACACATGACACGACATCACCAAAATTGACAAACCTTTTGCATGCGAAACATGAGATATTAATATTTCCCAAATTGTGGCGAACAGATGTCTGACTGTAAAGGAAAACATTTCATTATTGTGGATTTTTCAGATCAACATGTTTCACCATCAGTGAAGCTTAATAAGTGATCTAATCAATAGATGACATAGATAGTTTTGATGTCAGAATCTGGTTTCTATAAAGATGTGATCTGAAAGGAAAGCAGGACTGTTTTTCAAAATAAGAGTCTGTTTTGAAGTCTGTGTTCAGTGTTTTGAGAGCATGAACCTCAGTTTGGATAAACGAGTCGAATCAACTGAGAAAAAACAAATTGACTAAGAGTGTTTCTGTCAGTCCAAATCATCAGAGTTCATTTAAAACACATTCAAATTCAAACCAGGCACACACACACACACACACACACATGGAATCTCTAAAAGACACACTCACTAAATCAGCACTCACTCACACTCATTCTCTCCAACACATGCACACATGCATGGACAGGCAGACACACACACGCACGCAAGCACGCACACACACACACATACATGCACACACACACACACACGCACACACACATGACATGCACGTTACAGTAAGATATGGTAAAAGTAGAAAGTAGAGATTCAAATACAACAAACATAAAAGAAAAATTGAAATTCAAAAACCCAAAACAACAACAACAATAAACCAATTCTATCTTATTTACATTCATTATTGATGGATAATAGATAAGATGAAGTGTTATTGATTGGTCGTTGCAGCAGCAAAACTAACAGAATTCAGCAGCGAAAAACGAGAAGAAAATAGAACATAAGCACAAAAATAGAATATGAAATAAGCTGTAAAAACAATAAAAGCAATAAAAAATAGAATATAAGACAATCTGGGAAAAATAACCATAAGCAGCAGGTTAAGCAGACTGTATGGATTATTCACATTTACTTACAGCTGTAACTTAGTGGATCACAGCTGATACTGATCCATAATAATGATAAATCAATATTGATAGTTACTCTCTCTCTCCCCCTGCAGGATGGATGAGAACTACAACCTGCTGCCGCACGCCGTCAACTTCCAGGACGCCATCTTCCCCGACACGGCCGAGCACCGCCGCACCTTCGCCAGCCTCTTCCAGTTCTCCAACTGCAGCCAGGCCGGCTTCAGCCCCGACTGGGACGTCCCGGACGACAGCAGGGTACGCACCGCCAACACACACACACACACAACACACACATGCACACTGAACTATAATTTAATTTCTTCTAAAACCTTTCAGACCCCCGCTGGATGAACTCAAACATGCGTGCAGGTCGAGATAAAAATATTTTTCACACAACAGTGACGTTTTTATGTTAAAGTGACTTCATATTTTTTACAGTGTATATACTCATATTATAGCGGGGGGTGGGTTTGTCCTCCAGACCTGAAACAGCTGGAAAGATAAATCCTACCTGCTCGCAAAATGTCAGACACACACTCACACACTCACACACACACACACACACACACACACACACACACACACATAAGGGTATTATAGTGAGGTTGGACATTGTTAAAACTCTGTACTTTAAAACAAGTATGATGTCGTTACAGTTCGATCACTTGTATGAAGGCTTTTCCAGATGTGTGTATGTGTGTGTGTGTGTGTGTGTGTGTGTGTGTGTGTGTGTGTACATGATCACCTCAATGTTGGGGAGCTTCATACACACACACACACACACACACACACACACACACACACACACACACACACACACCCTGTCTATTCTATTCATTCCCTAACCCCCAAAAACCTAATCCTAATCCTAAACTTAACTTCACTTAAAACTTTACCCTGAAATGTGACACACACACACACACACACACACACACACACAGGGCTCCTCATATAAACACCAGTCTTTAGTGAACACTGAAGCGACTGTGAGCCTTTGGTTGTTTGTCTGCACACACACACACACACACACACACACACACACACCTCAGTTTAACAGTCCAGCTGCTCCACCAGACGAACAGACAGAAACTGAGCGGTCCAATCAACAGCTATTGTCAGTGTGTTGTGGCTGTGTGACCTTTGACCTCTTTACTCTTGGTTGCCTGTAATGTTGATGTAGCAATTAAAGTTTATTCTGCTGCTGACCTCAGTGGATAGGAGAGTTAGCTAAACGGCTAACATGTGGATAGTAGTACAGTGTGTGTGTGTGTGTGTGTGTGTGTGTGTGTGTGTGTGTTGGTTGTGACTCTGCTGACAGGAATGTGGTGAGGATCAGTAGAAACAGTTTTACTAAACCAGCCCTCTGGCACTGTGCTGGAGCCACACACACACACACACACACACACACACACACACACACACACACCGTCCCACAAAAACAGACACAAGTACAGATAAGCATACAATTCGTCAAATGTATCCTCAGATACACTCACACACACACATTCATGCACACGTGTTCATACACACACACACACACACACACATATACATGCACGTCCATGCACATGCACACAAACCATTGCACAAACACAGACACTTATATAATTGCACATTCATGCACACACACACACAGACACACACACACACACACACACACAATCAGTTGATTACACTGTTAATGGAATCCCGGCCTGTGATTGGCCGCCTGTGATCGCGTCTCAGTCGGTGAATTTGCGGTCCTGGTCGAAGATCAAAGCGGCCGCTGATTGGCCGAGCTGCGTCCGTCCCGTCCGGCTCCTCGGGCCGGCAGCACGCTGACCGTCCAGAGGTCAAAGGTCACATAGCAGAGATCCACATCTGCCACACTCAGCAGTCTGACAGTGAGACAGTCTGCTGACCTCAGACCAGAGAAAACACCAACCTGAGCACATTTATTATGAACAGCTAGGAGTTTGACTGACAGGACAACACGGCCTGGTTTGATATTGAACAGTAGGGATGAGACGATATATCAAAATTCAATCAATCCGTCTGGTGTGTCAGGAACATGAATGGTGATATCAGCTCCATGTTATTCTGCTGTCAGGAACATGAATGGTGATATCAGCTCCATGTTATTCTGCTGGCAGGAACATGAATGGTGATATCAGCTCCATGTTATTCTGCTGTCAGGAACATGAATGGTGATATCAGCTCCATGTTATTCTGCTGTCAGGAACATGAATGGTGATATCAGCTCCATGTTATTCTGCTGTCAGGAACATGAATGGTGATATCAGCTCCATGTTATTCTGCTGTAGTAATCACTAATGAGACTCTTGACCATCACAGTTTCACAAGCTCTCCATCCAAATT
>NC_136020.1:22588192-22610692 GCF_048128805.1 Centroberyx gerrardi | reverse complement strand
GGGGATTCTTAGGTTGACACATTTATCACACACACACACACACACACACACACACACCACACACCCCTACATACAGCACTCATCCTGCTCTTGAGTTTTTGAACTGTGAGTGGGAAGGCTGTGTGTATAAGTAAGTGCAGAGGGTCAGGTCTTCAAACACACACACACACACACACCACATGACCCCCCCCCCCCACCCCCCACCCCTTACACACACACATACACACTCCCAAGTGCGCTAGGTATATCAAGTTGTCACTCACAGAAGAAAAGCCTCAGCGAGGGAGAAATAACGGCGCTGCGGAGTCAAAAAGAACAAAGGTTTTCATCAGAGAGGCTGCTGGGAAAAACCACGTCAGTGGCGCTCCCACACTCCGACACCAGCTGACCAGACGGCAGCTGGGGGCTTTTAAACACACACGCACACATACACACACACACACACACACACACACACACACACCTCGACTGTGTGTTTTAGTCTGTCCATCAATCCTTCAGAAGCTCTGATTTATTGTGGTTTAAAGGTGCAACGTAAAGCACTGTATCATCAATAAATCATTAACACATTCAATTAGAGGCTTTAGTTTAATTACTGTAAACAAACCAGTCCATCAGTGTCAGCCTGTCAGCCTCTATCAGCCTCTACTCTGCATCCTCCATAGTTTCTCCACCTGGTGGATCTGGAGGGAAATCTGCTGGATCGCTTTACGGCACAAAACAGGAAGAGTTCTGTTCTTCCAGAGCAAACGGAGCTAAAGCTGAAAGAGTTTCTGGCAGCAGATGGTGGAAGGAGGGAAAGGAAGATGGAGAAATCACTTCCGACATGTTGATCCTCTTCAGGGAGGGGGGGGGGGGGGGGGGGGGGGGGGGGGGGGGGGGGGGGGGGGGTGAGCAACGGGGCTGATGGGAAATGTAGTCTTAATGTGGAGAAACACTAGAACTAACAATACTACTCCCTCTCTCTCTCTCCCCCTCCCTCTCTCTTTCTCTCTCTCTCCCTCTCTCTCTCTCTCTCTCTCTCTCTCTCCCTCCCTCTCTCTCTCTCTTTCCCCCTCTCCCCCCCTCTCTCTCTCTCTCTCTCCCTCTCCTCCCTCTCTCTCTCCCTCCCTCTCTCTCTCTCACTCTCTCTCTCCCCCCTCTCCCCCTCTCTCTCTCCCCCCTCTCTCCTCCCTCTCTCTCCCTCTCTCTCTCTCACTCTCTCTCTCTCCCCCCTCTCCCCCTCTCTCTCTCCCCCCTCTCTCCCTCCCTCTCTCTCCCTCTCTCTCTCTCCCCCCTCTCCCTCTCCCTCTCTCTCTCTCTCTCTCTCCCCCTCTCCCCCTCCTCTCTCCCCCTCTCTCTCTCTCCCCTCTCTCCCTCCCTCTCTCTCCCTCTCTCTCTCTCACTCTCTCTCTCTCTCTCCCTGTCCCCCTCTCCCCCTCTCTCTCTCCCCCCTCTCCCCCTCTCTCCCTCCCTCTCTCTCCCTCTCTCTCTCTCCCCCCTCTCCCTCTCTCTCTCTCTCTCTCCCCCCCTCTCCCCCTCCCTCTCTCCCCCTCTCTCTCTCTCCCCTCTCTCCCTCCCTCTCTCTCCCTCTCTCTCTCTCTCTCTCTCTCCCTCTCTCTCTCCCTCTCTCTCTCTCTCTCTCCCTCTCTCTCTCTCTCTCCCCCCCTCTCTCTCTCCCTCTCTCTCTCTCTCTCTCTCTCTCCCTCCAGCTGCTGTGCTCGTCCGTCCAGGCGGCGCTGTTCGAGGAGGAGGAGCGCGGGCGGAAGCTGCAGGAGCGCCTGGCGGCGGCCGAGCGGAGGAACCGGCAGCTGAAGGAGCGCGTCCGCAAGGTGAAGCGCTCGCTGAGGAACGCCCGCAAGGCGGCGCGCAAGGCGGAGCAGGAGGCGCGGGAGCTGCAGGAGAAGCTGCGGGCCGCCGAGCGCCGGGCGGGGCACCACCTCAACGCCATCACGCAGGAGGAGCCGCCGCCCGGACGCTACGCCGGCGCGGCGCTACGCAAGAGAACGCCGCTTTAACCGAACGACCCCCCCCCGCCCCGCCCCGCCCCACCCCGCTGCCCGCTTGGACTGGAAAAATGAGAGACTGCTGGGCGGTCTCTGTGTATGGGACAAATACATAAACACATACCAACACTCACATATGAATAAACACACACACAGAGTAATAATCTGCAACGTTTTCATATAAATAAATGTCTGTTTTGCTCTTCTCTACCACTGCCTGCTTTAACACAACAACCGAGAATAAAAATCCAAATTATCAGTTATATATTCACACTAATACAAACAACTCTATTTACAAAATCGAGTAATATGTGTTGCAGTTGGTTTCTGGTTGATTTTTAAAGGTCCCATATCATGTAAAACAGGACTCCCTCTCCTCTGTGATGATAAAGGAGTTGGATGTGTATCTAAACATGGTGAAAGCATCAAAACTAAATCCACATAATCCATATTAGAAAAGCGAGCCTCTAAACGAGCCGTTTGGACTTCCGTAACTTTGTGGCGTCACAAAGGTTCGCTCATTATCATTTCTGTAAGAAATAATAGACTAACAAAGTGTTTTTTTCAAAGCGGTCGAGCGGTCGTCATCGTTTATTACCGGAGAGTTTTCCCTACCTGTAGCCGCCGGGCCGCGGCGTCTCACGTTTCGCTCTCGAAACGGTTAGCCAATCGGAACAGAGGGGTCGTTAATATTAATGAGCCTTAAAGACACGGCGACAGAAACGGCCTGTTCTTGGTAAGGCTCAGAGAGATGCTGGAAAATGAACGTGGAGAAATGGATTGAGAGTGTTTTTGGTGCATGACACTACACACACAGCTTTGAATGGACAGAAAGACACAAAATAAAACTCTGGACCTTTAATCTGTAACGCATTTATGTTGCTGCAAACCTGTAGATCTGTTTGTAAGGATCCTGAGGCTCAAACACACTGAGATGAAACTGATCATGTGGTTTTTGATCGTACTGTTACAACAGAAATATTTGATCCAGCTTTGATTCACTGATGAAATGTTTTCATGACAGAAACCTCACAGAGAGCAGCTGGTAAAAACACACAAACATTCGGTCTAGTTTACACACACACGCAACCAGAGGAGCAGAATATATCCAACACATGCAGCAGCTGACAGACTCATTAAAATAAAAACTTCCACCAGAGAGCAATGAAGTGTGACTGACGGGTTAAACTGTAATATCTGATAGATCCTCATGTTCAGTACAGTCATATCATATATCTTGCATTTGATTATTTCTCTTTCTGAATGTATTTCTGCATATAAACTTTGATTTGGATAAACATCAGCGTGAATGTGACGATGTTTTGAAGGAGAATCAAATCACTGGAAAAATCATCAGTTGACATAATTAATTCCATATTGACAGACTGGAACATTTACATTTTAGATTGTTTATATTTTAGATTGTTTACATGTTAGATTGTTTATATTTTAGATTGTTTATATTTTAGATTGTTTACATGTTAGATTGTTTATATTTTAGATTGTTTACATGTTAGATTGTTTATATTTTAGATTGTTTACATGTTAGATTGTTTATATTTTAGATTGTTTACATGTTAGATTGTTTATATTTTAGATCAGGACAGACAAGCACATGCACATAACGTCACCCACGTGCACACACACACACACACACACACAGATACACATACATGCAAATGCACACATACACACACATGCACATGTACACAAAGAACATGCTGAAACACATGTACCCACACTCACACACACACACACACACACACACACATAGGGTTCAGTTAAGCTTTACTGCTTCATGGAGATTGTAAAGAGAATTTTAAGTCAGAGGAGACTGTGTGTGTGTGTGTGTCTGTGTGTGTGTGTGTGTGTGTGTGTGTGTGAGAGACAGAGTTAGTGTCTTTCCATGCATGCCTCTTTTTATTGTCTCTCAAAACGTTTTACAGTTGCAACTTGCGGACATTTTGCGTTCATGTGTGTGTGTGTGTGTGTGAGTGTGTGCATGTGTGTGTGTGTGTGTGTGTGTGTGTGTGTGTGTCTCTGCTCCATCAGGTGAATGGAATGTGTTTCTGTGGGCAGCAGCGGTCCGAGCAGCAGGACGCCGCTGAAATATTCCTCTAATTCAGCCTGGAAAACAGAAACCCTGGAGGGAGGAGAGCAGCGTCCGGCCGCCGCTCGGCACAGGAGGAACCGACAAGACACAGAATAAAACCTCCAAAACACGACAGAGAGGGAGAGAGAGAGAGGGAGGGAGAGAGAGAGAGAGAGGGAGAGGGAGAGAGAGAGAGAGAGAGAGAGAGAGGGAGGGAGAGAGAGGGATGATGGATTTCGAGGCCATGAATCAAAGATGAAGAGGAGAAAAGTGTAAAAGGCAGAGAGTTCAAAAAACACACACAGCTCTGCAGCCAACGTCAACAAGCTGACAATGACAGTGTGTATGTGTGTGTGTGTGGGGAGTGTGTGTGTGTGTGTGTGAGTGTGTGTGAGCACAGGGAGGCATAATACTTTGATTTCATAGAACTTCCTCCCTACTGCTTTGGTTTGTGTGTGTCAACAGGATGCTTAATACTTTCATTTAATAGAATTTTAATGCTAATGCTTTAGGTGTGTGTGTGTGTGTGTGTGTGTACCGGTGTGTGTCAGAGGGATGAATAATTCTGATTTCATAGAACTATTATTGTACTGTTGTGTGTGTGTGTGTGTGTGTGTGTGTGTGTGTGTGTGTGTGTGTACTGGTGTGTGTCAGAGGGATGCATCATTTCAATTTCCCAGAACTTTCATTCAGCTGCTTTGGTCTGTGTGTGTGTGTGTTTGTGTGTGTGTGTGTGTGTGTGTTTGTGTGTGTGTGTGTGTCAGTCAGTCAGTCAGGTAACACTTAGTGAGATGTCTCTTCATCAGATGACCTCTAGAGGGCGTCTCTGACTAACAGATGGCTTCTCTCCTATGGGCTAAACGCCACATTCAGTCCCATGCTGATGATGTCATATTGGATCTCACACAGAGCCACACTCTTCGCCATCAATTTACAGACATCAACATCTTCTTCTGTCCTGCGACGGTCGGTCACGCTCTCACCTGGTCTGTGACCTTGGGGGAACAGGTCATTTAACCGAGTCCCGCTCTCTACCGTTAATTTACATACATCCACGTCTTCCGTTGCCCTGTAAACTTTAATGTTGGGTGACGTTATTACCTGTGGTGTCTAAGTGATGTTAGTGGAATTATTTAAGTCATTTACGTGCCGTGGATCTGTACAGGATCTGTGCTTGTTATACCCCCAAAACCCATGACTTCTCCTTCCTGGAAAACAGAGTATATTTAATGGTGACATCATGCTGCACCAGGAGGCAGAAATAAAAACTTCAGCCAATAAAACATCACAGATTCCCTCACGGTCCCGCCTCCTTCTCAAACCAGAAAAACAAAAGGCAAAGCAGTTTTATTATTCCAGTATTTTGTATGGTGAGATATTAAACTCTTCACTAGATGTTTCTGTTGGATCTCTGCTCAGATTACTGCTCTACATTGTGAAAATTTGACTTATATATATTTAAGTCAACTACAGGCCACCGTCCATGTTGCTGCAATTCCTATTCTTCACCAACAGCAGTTGAAGTTCTTGGTTTGCAACATGATGACACTTTCACACACTGGATCCTATATATTTTTAAAATATTGAGTGATGAACTTCAACTGGGTACTAATAATTTATTTTTCCAACCTGGATATATAGGTTATTTACAAATAAACTCCTGAATTAAAAATACTACAACACAAATCTTAATGACATGAATTCATAACAAACATCAAGTTAAGTAGTATCAAACCGATGTTAGTTATATGAAGATAGGCTCTTTCAAAGAAGAAAAGCAGGAAATGATGGTTTACTGTTATTCTTTTTGTTTGCATCGGTGTTTGTTTGACTCAAGCTGTTCACCGCCAGCAGGTCACAGTTTACCGTCCTTTTTATTTCCCTCCACATCCCTGTTTAGAGTCTCATAATGGCTAAATGTGCAAAGTGTATCCTCATTGGTTTAAACACAGAACCAGCAGCAGCTTCCCTCGACGCCTGAGGCAAACCAGTGAGTTTAGAAAAAGACTTTTACAGGGAAAAGTGTATTTTTAGGGGGGGAAGGAACATGTGCAGACAGTGTGTTTTTAATGGTTTTACGCTAATAATGCATCCCAACATCTGCTACATCTGCCAGAAGTGCCTGCAACATCTGTCCTGCGTCTGCCCAACGTCTGCTGAACTTCTGCCAAACGTCGGTCAAACGTCTGCTGAACGTCGGTCAAAGTGTTAAAGTGTGTCTGCTGTCTGCTCTGTATCCGCTCTGTGTGTGTGTGTGTGTGTGTGTGTTGACATGCTGACACGTTTACATGCACACTAACAATTCAACACTCTGATTATTGAACTTGTCTGGGAAACACCTTCATCTGTTTGTCTTAATCAGTGTAAGGTGATAATCAGAGTAAGCAGAGGGCATGTAAACACCAGAGTCAGATTTCTTTTGTTTTTTTCAAAGGTCAAAGGTCACCAGACTCAGTAAACTGGATGATGCATTTACAAAGCAAACAACCTGGCTCAGTGCAGTCGAGTGTCAAAGCGTTATACCGATATTAAATGAATAATTAACTAAATAATTACCAAAAAAGAACAACCAATTCTACTAGCATCCAACTGTTAGCTAGCTTTCTAGATTAAATGTCATATAAAAAGAATCACAGCTGTTATTTCCTAGTTGTGTTTGCTATTTAGTAGCAGTTGTAGTCCTGCACCGAGCACTGTCAGCCAATATTTCAAAAATAATTTTCTTGTCTCTGATTGGTTGATGTTGAAACCTTGCCAGCAAAGCTTTAAATTTCAAACTGATACGTTGTTTTCAGTGAGAAAAATAAAGTGAAAAATGAAAAATAACGTGAGAAAAATTTGCCCTAAAATTTGCTTGTGTATCATCAGTTTAAGAGATGTTATACCTGTAATATGACACTAGCACACACACACACACACACACACACACACACACACCAAATGAAGAGACAGTGAAAGAGTCACGATCATTCGGGATTTATTCCAGGAGAAAGATAAACGAAACACAATCAGTCGCTCTGGCCTCTGTCGTCATGGTAACTCTGATATGTGCACATGATTGTCGAAGGCATCGGATATACAAGCCCCATTAACAGAAAGTCATCATCATCATCATCATCATCATCATCACAGCACAGTAAGAGCGGCAGGCAGCGCCGGCTCTGAGACATGGAGGTGTCGTGACACCGGTGCACAGGATGGAGTTAGTCGTGGTCACATGCAGAGAGTAAATACAGCCGGAGTCCGCCGGCTCTGGACAGGACACCCACAGGGAGACGCCGGGTCCCACCGGGCAGCAGGCCGGAGAGTTAGCTATTAAAACGTTTCTCTGAGGCAGGAATCATCTGATTGGTTGAGTTAAACCTCAGTGGGCGGAGCCAAAGAACCACAGTTAGCATTAGACTGAAGCTCTGTGGCCAACTTCATCTCTAAATTTAGCGAGTTTTCAGACTCCGCTCATGATTATTTCTCAAAAGCGACTAGCGACAAATCTATGAAGGTATTTATGTTGCAAAAGCCGAGGGAATGCGCACTGTGGCTAATGTTAGCTAACTAGCTCGCTAGCATTAATACTCAGATGCAGTCGAGAATCTAATCGAATCGAATATAGCTACTTTTTTGGACTGTAGGGAACAAACTTAACGTGTTGACTCCCAAAGCATTTGTCGATAAATCGGTGCAGCCGATGCCGATGTACGTACATTTGCGCTACTTGCTTGTCTAATCCAATCCATCCAATGCTTGTCTAAACATTAGACTGAAGCTCAGTGAAAAAGACAAGAGGTAAGAGAGGAGGAAGCTAATATTATGAAGCCTAGCGCTCTGCTGCTAACTGAAAAAATACAATCTATCATACTAAGTTATCTAGGTTAGCTAGTTAGCTAGCTGAGCTTCAAGTTCAAACTACCATACTAGCCTATAGCTAGCTAGGTAAGCTAGTTAGCTAGCTGCTGACCTTCAACATCATGAATACCATGGACATGAAGGAATGAAGTAAAGAAGTCATTGCCATTTCTATTTTTAGCTTCTGTTTTATCCACAAGTTTGCCAGTTAGCTAACTTGCGATCTGAAAAATCTGTGGTTCTTTGGCTCCGCCCACTGAGGTTTAACTCAACCAATCAGATTATTTCTGCCTCCCAGAAACGTTTGTCAAGCTGAAACTCCGGTCTGCCGCTCAGTAACCCAGCTTTTCGTGGGACACATGGGCATCTCTTCTTCTGTAGGTCTTTTACATAATACAGAGATACAAACATCATACAAGGGCATATAAGATTATGCAAACACTCGTGGTGAAGTTGAATTCTTGAAGCACTTTTTGTCGACATGCTCGTATTTTTCATCTTTTGTGACGATGCACTTGAGGGTTTATGTTTTGCTTCAGTAGGCGGTGGAAGTGACTTTTGAAAAGCTCTGAGGAGAGCGAGCTCGACCCTCCGGTCCGTAACAGTGTGTGATTCTGAGTCGGTCACAGCTTTGGATTGTTTTTGTTTTTTTTCCCACAGAATGGCAAACGTAAGCCTGAGTTCGGTAAACAACGCCGTCACCTTTAGTCGGTTGTGGTAGAATACTGATGGCATTGAACTCTGCACTGTACAACTGTAGATGGCAGTCACCCAGTGCGTTACGCTGGAGTGTCATGTGAAAGCAAATTGCAGTGGGGAGTAAAGAGGGAGTTTAGCTTTTTTTTTTTTTTTTTTACATTAAACATTCCATAGAGAATACAATCAACTCCCCCGACACACTCGCACACACACTCACACACTCACACATGCCTGAACAGCACAACATTCGTAAATATTATCTTGAAAATGATCATTCATATTCACAATCTATGTACAGTAGCGTCTTTTTCATGGAAAGATTCATTCAGAAAGCAATAAAAGTTTTTTGTTTTTTCTTTCAGTAAAAAGAACGACGAGAGCATTAACCGCAGCGGAGCCTGAACCTGGACTCTCTCCTCCCTGCCGCCGGCCTCGCATCACATTCACAAACCCTGCGCCTGCATGCGCTCGCATTACAAACGCCCGGTCTGAAGCAGACGACATCACATTTAATGATGGATGTTTTTACAGTGTCGGTTTTGACGGTTTATCTGCTGCGTAGGCGTCGGAGAACCTGCCTGGTCCGACGCTTTTATAACGCAGCTCATGTAATAATAATAATAATGTGATAATCTCCCTCAGAGCTGCAGGGATCCAGCGTCTTGCTCACGGACACTTCAGCGGGGCGGACGCTAGCCAACATGGAGGCCGAACCCTCGGGTCAGACTCTCCGCCCTGCTGCCCCGTGGAAAGGTAAAACTTTTATCTCCAGTTTTAGCTGACTGCTGACGCTGTCGTCTCCCCTGTGTTTCCTGATCCTCGACCAAACCACTGACCAATGCACTGAAAACCGTTAAGAAAAAATGCATAGCTATCAATGGGTACGTATACATGCACACAATACTCTGGTTACAGTGAATAATCAGATTAAGGTGTTGGTTCGATTAAAGCCCTTACATGGTTCAAAGTATGAGTATTTCCCCCGATAAACCAGGTCTACATGGATTCATTTTATAGTCACATAAGCTTACTCAAAAACGGAAATAACACAATGAGATCCAGCCCACAGCCGATATCAGAAGAATGTCAGAATATATATATATATACTGTATATGTATAACTATATATATAGCTGAAAGCAGAAGTATGTATTCATGCAGCACGTGACACATGGGTGTTGCTATTAAAAACATCAAATTTGCGTGGTTATGGTGTCTACATGGCCAAATAAATCTAAAGACTGAGCAAAAATCAACGTGTCAACTGGCCTTTGCTTACACAATCATGACTTTACTCTGATGGTAATTAGCCTAAAGTCCTATTCAGACTGGGTGAGAAACGTCACGACCGGAGAGTTGAGACTTTGGGTCTGATCTCAGTTTGAGGTGAACGCTGCTTTCAGGTGCAATTTGAGCAGATGGTCCTTTCCCAAAAGAAATGACACAATATTCACCAACAATCCCAGGGTGTCAGTTCAGACGGGACTAATGTTAGCTGAGGTTATTTTTATTGGGCGTTTTACAGGAGGTAAAAGAGGCCGGGATCTTTACTGACGCGGGCGCGAACAGTCCGTAAAAATGACTGCCATGGCAGATTGGGATGGGACAAAAATTGCAGACATGCTCCTGTAATGGTTACATTACCCGCCCTCCCCTGAAAACTAACCCTGTCCATAGTTGGGAGTATTTCCTTAATCAGATTTTTAATGAGATTATTAGTGTGCATGTAAATAATACCCACTGCGGAAAACTGAACAAGCTTTTCTCAGTTCTTGAAAAGCCAGATTTTGGGAGATAGGAGGTTTCTGTTGGACTCTGACCATACTCAGGCTGTAAGCAGGCAGTGCATTGTGGGTAGCGGTGGCTAGTGAACCTCAACGCTGGCCAACAGACTCAATATTGTTTGCTGCCCTGCTAGGGCAAACAGCAATAACGACTTCATGAGTGTTTTAGCTATCAAAGCTCATGACTAGTGCTTAGATTTCATATCAACTAAAACAATATCTATAAATGCAATAAACAATACAGAGTACCGCCCACTTCTGTACCAACAGTACGTTTGGCAGGACAGGAGAAAAATACTGAAGTCGTTTTCTTAGTTACTGCACTTTGGCTCTGCAGCGGCATGTCGGGGTTAAAGACATGAACTTAGATGCACCGTTTATAGTGAGATGATCTGGTAAGAGCTAGATGGCAGATGGGTGGGGTTTACCACACAGGACAATACAGCGAGTTTCCATAAAGTTTAGACAATCACAACAAAGTATTCGAAGGTTAATTCTGTATATTGGTTGTGATCTTAAATTCCCAATTAAACGGCATTTTGAGAGCATTTTGAGTCCTTAATTTGATGTATTTTCTGGTGATATTATTGGTTGTTTTTTTATTTACGCCTACTGGTACGCCATGAGGTCAGCATTGAAGATACACAGTTCTCCAGGAAGAGAAAGTAATATGGGATTTTGATATAAAAATACAAGAAAATAAAAATGACCCTGATGTGGTAAATCGCACCCATCTGCCATGCCTTGCAGGTAAAAACAAACCCTACGAATTCTTTGCAGATACTATTGAACCAAAATCTGGATGGATCGGACGAAGGAAGCAGGAAGGAAGGTAGACGGCCACGGACCAGGAAGGGTTAAAGAGAGATCAATACCTTGTTGTCTCTCTCCAGATTAGTTAGCAGTTGGTTCAGCCCTTAGTTTTAGTTCAGTCCATTCTTGAACAGTGTATATAGCTCTATGTAGCTTCCTATCTGACTAATTCTGGTAATCAGGTAGAACACGATCAACCAAATTTTCTACGTACCAAGCGCTAGTCTTTGGCTACAAATCACAATAAAGGGATTAGGTAGATTTGCATCTAATAGAGACATGACAATCTGATATGTGTGAGTCAGCACCCGACATTGTACAGTTCTGCTTTCTGAGTTCTGTGTTAAGTCTAAAAAAGGCTCTAAACACCAGTGACCCAAAACGAAGCTAGACCCAAACCTGCTTTGTGCCACCTCGACTCTGGAAGTGCTACAACCTGAACCCAAACCCCCAAAACTCTGCATCAAAAATGTTAGTTCCAAATATAATAAAGCAGTGTTGTAGTCGAGTCACCAAACCTTGAGTCCATGTTGAGTCCCAAGTTCTCAATGTTTGAATCCGAGTTGAGCTCGAGTCCGAGTCACCAGTTTGAGTTCAAGCTTGCGAGAACAAACGAAAAAGAACAAACAAATTTACGTCACATTAAAAGCTAGTTTATTGGTTGGAATGGTGACTCTTAGTTGTGGAATTCAGTCAGTTAATTTCAAGATAAATTGTAAGATAAATTCTGTCTACATGTAGGCCGATACTGTTGACCAACCAGATGATCCGGTACAAATTTAGGAAAACGCTGAAAAGAAGTGCAGCTGATGTCTGAGAAGTTCAAGTCCTCAGCGCACAAGTTCAAGTCCAAGTCTGAGTCATCAATATTCAAATCTGAGTCAAGTCATGATACATCGAAATCGGGACTCGAGCTGGACAGCTGAGACTTGGCACTCGAGCTGGACTACAACACTGCTATACGGACATAAGTTCTCGACCCATCATTAACTGTGATGCCCCAACGCCTGGACCAAAAACATTTACAGCAAAAATTGAAACCAGGAAACCAGGTTTTCGCCAACACACAGTGCAGCTGCAGTTTTCCCTGAGCGCTTCTGGACTGGGCGCAGCTCGAAGAAGATCCAACGGCGATGGCGAGGCGAGGCGAGGCGAGGCGAGGCGAGGTCATGGCTTCAGTACGAGAGGGGAGGAAGGGGCGGCAGGCAACGGCTTCTCCGTCTCGGGTTTTGACTCCGCAGGACGGGTGTTGTGAAAACCCACGTGGCAGGAAGTTAAACATCGGAGAGACGGTTTCCAGCAGGGACTTTTCAACCACCTGAAAACTGCCTGTAGTTTGGGAATCCAAATATCTTAGTAGCCGCTAACATTCTCGACTGGAGACAGTTTTCCAGCACTTACCTCTATCCTATCCTATCCTACACCTGCTGCATGGTTCATAGTAACCTGTAAATGTGTCCCTTAAAGGGTGATTGTTATAAAAGTCTTATAAAGTAAGAAAATAATAAAACACATCGGGATGTTTCAGGTAACAAAGAAGTCGTACAATGCTCTGACACCCGCTGTGGGGCTTTTAAAATGGTTTACAATCTCTATACTCTCTGTCTGATAAACATAGGAGGACGAGGAGTCTAACTGGTGGCTGCACACACACAATCTGTGTCTGAGAACGCATCTGAACCTCCCTGTGCAAAATAGGTAAAGCGCTTACTCATGTAACCACGTCTCAACAGTCGTATGGTACTTTTAAAGCACTTCTTAAAGCACAAACAAACAAACAAGCCCATAAGGACATGTGAAAGGTCTTAAAGGGGCTTTGTGTAGCATTTTAACTTCAATAAATCATTACACATTACCTTTGAGAATTTAGTAAAATTACTGTAAACAAATGAGACCATCAGTGAGCAGCCCGTCAGTCTCTCTCAGCCTCTACTCTACATCCTCCATAGTTTCTCCACCTGGTGGATCTGGAGGGAAATCTGCTGGATCGCTTTACGGCACAAAACAGGAAGAGGTTCTGTTCTTCCAGAGCAAACGGAGCTAAAGCTGAAAGAGTTTCTGGCAGCAGATGGTGGAAGGAGGGAAAGGAAGATGGAGAAATCACTTCCAACATGTTGATCCTCTTCAGGGAGGGGGATGGGGGGGGCAGGAAGCAACGGGGCTGATGGGAAATGTAGTCTTAATGTGGAGAAACACTAGAACTAACAATACTACTGGAGTGAGATAGAGGCGACCAATCGTCTCAACCGTGGTCTCATTTGTTTACAGTAGCTATACCAACATATCACAACTAATTTAACAATGATATATTAGTGTTTAAAAACGCTACACATACCTCCTTTAAAATTATAATAGTAATCATTCAAAATAAAACAATCCAGTTGCCAACTGTCAAACCAAAGTGGAGAATAAAGCTAAATAAAGCAGCACAGGAAAGACCAGATTCAAGAGGGAAGTTGATGCTGATTGACATGGAGTAACAGCAGTGACACCACCCGGCCCCAGCGCTCACGCTCACAGCGGTCAACACCCTTTTATCGTTAAATAGCGACCAATCACAGCCGGCCTTGCAAACGTCCTCGAGAAAGTCAGCGGCCGTGCTGCTGCTGTGGCAGGAGGGATCCAACATGGCGTCCCGGTGGGCGGGTGGTGGGCGTACAGTATGGCGTCGTGTGGCTTGAATCGGTGGAGGTGGGGTGGGGGGGTACAGTCCTCTGCTCTCCCTGGGGCAGGGCGGGGAACAGGCTGGGGGGCGGCGAACAGGAGGTGCAGTGAGGAGAGGGAAGGACGGAGAGGAAGGTAATCCTCTTCCTCTCCTGTCGTCTCCTCCCTCTCTCCCTCACAGCGCTGTGGCCTCCCAGCTGGTTCCCCGCGGGACCTGGCGTCACTTGGTCCCTGTTAGCACCGGCGCGGGCACCGCTGAGGGGTGTGGCCGGTTTAGCTCCGCCCCCGTGGCGGGAGAAGAGGCTGCGGACGCCAGACTGCAGGGCGTGGCCGGGGCGGCAACACCTGGGAGGGAGGAGTCAACAGTTAGATCAGCAGTGGAGGTTCAAGGCAATCTGACCAAGCTAACCATCACTGTCTTGTTGTTAACACATCTGATTAGCACACTAGCTAACGTAGCTAGTAGCAGCTAGCGTTAGCATGTTCACATTAACATCAGTGTGTTTGCCGGCTAGTTAGCTAGCTAACAGTTTGTTCAGGTTAACTGAGCTGACTCTTCTCAAGCTACAACTCAGAGTGTTTTGGAGTAGAGACTAGGGCTAAAGACAAGACAGTATATTTAGCTGTTATTTGTACACAGCCAATTCTCCATTGGGCCTCCATGACGACACCACCCATGGTTGCTATGGAGATTTGTGACGCAACTACGAATCCCTTGTGTACCTACAGTATACTGTATGTATATGTTAATGTGAATGTGAGCACATTTTTGCACATATGGTGTAATTTTTCACATATTGTTTTTCTCATGCTCTTGAATTTCTCTCATTGTTATAAACTGGATATATAGAGATGTTTTTATAACTTTGTAATTCATCAACTTGTACATAATGCACATATTTCATATTGTCTTTCTGATAGCCTACTACTGATGCTATTTTGCACATGTTGCTAATGTTTTGTGTGTGTGTGTGTGTGTGTGTGTGCTGTGTTTGGACTCACAGTCCTTGCGGGGAGCTGCATTAGTATTGTCTATGGAAGAGGTTTTGCTGGCGGCTGCGCTGGCGCTCTGGCTCGGAGCCGCCTGGCCGGTGTTCTGGCTCTGGCTGCCCGTCTGGCTCTGGCTCTGGTTCTGGTTCTGGCTCTGGCTCTGGCTCTGGGCCGCCGTCTGGCCCGTCTTCTGGGCCTGGCCGGGCCGGGCCGGCGGGTTGGAGGCGTCCATGCTGCTCCCCATACTGCTGCCCAGCTGCAGCCTCCTCATGTGCCGAACCACCGCCGTGGCATTGAACGCTTGCTGGAGAGAGAGAGAGAGAAGAAGAGGAGGAAGGAAGAGAGGAAGAGAGAGAAAAAGATGAGGTGGAAGAAGCAGAGAGCTCTCACTCTGCCACGATTTCTGGGTACCGCAAACGGCATCACGATTAAAGTCGCAAGGAAACGGCATTTTGAGAGCATTTTGCTCACATAATTTGACAAATTTCTTGTTGAAACAGGATGTTGGGCGGGACATAACGCATCATTCAAAAGTGTAAACCAATGGGAGATCAGTTAGGGAGAGAAAGGCAGTTCTATTGGATGGGAGGGGCGGAGGGGTGGGACTTCTGTGATGGTTTACTGGTTGAATTTGTATTTACGCCTCCTGGTGCAGCATGAGGTCACCATTAAAGATACTCTGTTTTCCAGGAGGTAAAAGTAGTGGGGTTTTGATATAAAAACACAAGAAAACACAATTTATTGTTAAAAAGGTGTAAATTGTGACGTGGAAAATTAGGTAACCTGGTGAATTTTGTTTTCATTTCGTTGTGAGTTTAAAGTTGCAGACCAGAATCTGCTTTCAATCGACTGTCATTAGTGGGAAAGTAGCAATGTCTTCTGTTAAAAACTTTAAAACAAATATTTTGTGATGCGTAGTTTTTGCAGAAACAGGACTTTTAGGTCTGCAGCGCGCAGTGAGGGTTAACGCCCACTTTTACAGACGGTAAGGTGGGCCAGGTTTTTACCGCTGAGTGATTCATCTTGTAAACACAGAGGATCTTTGGAGGAGTGGCGTTGGAGCCTGTAATGAATCAGCAGGACAGCAAGCTGCAGGAAACAAACTTTACCCTCCACTTGCTCTTGGCGAAGTTCTTCCTGATCTGCCGGCTGACTGACTCATGGATGTTCTTGCAGAGAGCCGTGTCCCCGGCGATCCTGACACACACACACACACACGCACACACACACACACGCACACGCATGCACACACACACACGCACACACAAATAAATCCTGTCAACACCCCCTGACCGTACATCGACTGGTTTCATCCATCTTGATTTCATGCCACTTTGTCTGTCTGTGTTTGTCTCTGAGTGTGTGTGTGTGCGTGTGTGTGCGCGTGTGTGTGTGTGTGTGTGTGTGTGTCTCACCAGGGGTGTCTGAGTGCCTGTTCGCAGGTGTAACGCTTTGCTGGATCTTTCTCCATCAGACTGCTGATGAAATCCTTGGCTGGGGAAAAAAAAAACATCAAAGAAGGACATAAGACAGCAGTAATTTTAGACACACACACACACACACACACCAAGGTCAAATAGTAATTTCAAATCTAATGGACTTGGAGCAGCAGTTTGTCACACAGACGTTACACTGAGAAAGTTCCAAGTCTTTGAAAGTCACTTCTGGATGTTTTTCTGTGATTGGCAGCTTTTTGTGGTAAACTCCACCCACCTGGTGCTGCTCAGAAGTCAAAACAAACACTATGAATTATCCCGATTGTCAGGTGTTTAATTAAAGCACGACACATTCCCAGCGCTCCCACAGGCCTTGAACATCCTTGAAAAAACAAAATAAAGTCTTAAAAGTTTCTGAAAATGAATAATTGGCATTGAAATTTTTGTAGTTGGCTTTCAAAATAAAATAAGGCCTTGAACGTTTTTGAAAATGAATGGCACTGAAAAGCACTTGGTTTTTTGTTATTAATATAAATAATATAATATAATATAAAATAAAGTATTTTAGTCAGTTTAAGATGTGTTTCTGTGACTGGCAGCTTGCTTGTGGTAAACTCCACCCACCTGGTGCTGCACAGAGGTCAAAACAAACACTAGGATTTATTTGGCTGTTGTCAGGTGAAAACTTCGAATCTCCAAAATATTGACTTATCAGGAACTTAGAGATGCATTTTTGAGTTTGACAGAGGTGTGCCCAAGTCAACTTCGAGACCCAAGTCAGTCTCAAGTCTTGAGGCACAAGTCTCATCTCAAGTCTCAAGTCTAAATGTAGAACAGTCAGAACAAATATCTAAAACTAAATATCTACGACTTTTCAATGCAATATGGTTTTAATAGGATAAAAACTTGGTAAGAGTCAAGCCTCAAGCAATTAAAACTGTGACTCAAGTCCAAGTCATGTGACTCGAGTCCCCACCTCGAGGGTCTTCTCAAACCGTACTGGAACATGAAATCCTTCAGCTGAAGTGAAAACATGAAAATCTCCTAAACTGGAGTTGTGAGGTTTTCACCCAAATCCCCGCTGTCTGGTGAAAACCTGGTAACTCCAGTTTGGGTGATTTTCATGTTTTTAATTGAAGGCTGACCCGCTCTGCTCTGATTGTTTTAATTCCTGGAAACCACACACACACACACACACACACACACACACACACACTGGACTGGTTTGCATGGTGGATGCCAGACTGGTGTCTCAGACTGGCTGCGAGTAACCACCAGGCTGGAGAGAGCAGTGTGTGGTGGTGACACACACACACACACACACACACACATTCCAGGCAGATGACGTCAGAGGCAGTGAAGAGATGGTGTGGGAACCATATGAGCCACGTGGTGAAGAGAGGAGGAGGAAGAAGAGGAAGATGAGGAAGAGGGGGAGTAAGAAGAGGACAAGGAGGAGGAAGAGGACTAACAGTATGAGGAACAGGAGGAAGAAGAGGAGGAATAGGTGGAGGATGAGGAGAAGGAAGAGGGGGAGGATGAGGAGGAGGATGAGGAGGAGGAAGAGGAAGAGGAGGAGAAGGAGGAGGAGGAGGAAGAGGAGGAGGAGGAAAGCCCACCGGAGTCGGAGATGTCGTCCCAGTACGGAGCGTCGAACTCGTAGTCGGCCTTCAGGATCTGTTCAAACAGCTTGGAGTCGTTCTCATCGTAGAACGGAGGATAACCGCACAGTCTGCAGAGACACACAGGTGTTCATTAATTCATCTATCTATTCATCTATTCATTCATTCATCCATTCATTCACTCATTCATCCATCCATCCATCCATTCGTTCATTCATTCAAACAGCTTGGAAAGTAGAACGGAGGATAACCACACAGTCAGAGACACACAGGTATTCATTCATTCATTCATTCATCCGTTTATTCAGTCATTCATTCATCCAGTCATTCAATAATTCATCCATTCATTCATTTATTCGGTCATTTATTTATTCATTAATTCATCCATCCATCCAGTCATTCATTCCTCCATTCATTCATTCAGTCATCCATTCATTCCTCTGTGCATTTTTTCATTCAATCATTCCTCCATTCATTTTTCATTCATTCATTCATTCATTCATTCATTCATTCATTTTTTCATTAACTCATCCATTCTTTCATTCATTTATTCAATAATTAATTCACTAATTTATTCATTCCTCCAATATTTTTTCATTCAATAATTCATCCATTCATTCATTTATTCGGTCATTTATTTATTCATTCATTCATCCATCCATCCAGTCATTCATTCCTCCATTCATTCATTCATTCAGTCATCCATTCATTCCTCTGCACTTTTCATTCAATCATTCCTCCATTCATTTTTCATTCATTCATTCATTCATTTTTTCATTAACTTATCCATTCTTTCATTCATTTATTCAATAATTAATTCACTAATTTATTCATTCCTCCAATATTTTTTTTTCATTCATTCATTCATTCATTCACTCACTTATTCATTCTTCTCTCTAAGTTTTCAGATGAATGTTTTTCAGGCTCTGAGCTCTGAACAGTACCAAGTAGTATCGAAACTTCTCCAGTCAAACGATACCTGCATTCGATACTTTTTGTACACAGATCTAGAAAAAAATGACTATTTGTACGGTTTTGCTCGCAGCCAATCACCGCAAGCGTTCTTCGATTTAATGCGACGTGTGATTGGCCCGCTACCGCAGCAGCTACAACCCATACAGTCTGTGGTGGTGAAGTCGAAAACGTTAAAAAAACCCCCGATTTAAACGATACCCAGCCCTACTCGTTAACAGGATTATAACGAGGACTTGTCAAATTATGAGAATTATGTAAATGCTTTAATCAGACTGCTGCCGGACTCGCAGTATTGGCACATTACTGTCTGCATGTAATCAGAATATCAGCTTAATCATGTTAAAACCACATTAAGAGGGAACATGTAAACAGAGGCGGTGTCGTGTTCCACAGAGCGAGAGGAACTCCGCTGAGAGCCTCCAAACCTCATTTGCACCTAATTATTGAACTTCTGCATGCGCCAAACTGTGACTTTCCCAGAATGCATTAGCAGAGATTATCATAAAAACTCATTAAAATGCCTTTCTCCATCGATACACACACACGCACACACACACACACACACTCACACAGCAGGAAGGAAGGCTCTGCCTGGCGTGAAGAGAGGCTTCCCTTTTGTTTTTGTGCTTTCACATTTGGTTAAAGACTCACCCGTCACTCACCTTCCAGCCCACCACACACACACACACACACGCACACACACACACACACACACACACACACACACACACACACACGTTTGTCTTGCTATGCTTTTGAGGACTTTCACTGACTTCATTCATTCCCTAAACCTTCACCTTCACCACTACATGTCTAACTTTAACCCCAACCTGAACCTAAAGTACGCATTAGTTTAGTTTAGTGGATTAGGATTAGTTACTTAATATCAGCAATGTAAAAACATATGGCTTTGATTTTGAAATATGTTGTGGGAAGCATCAACACATCTCGCTTGGCTTCATTTCACAAAAATCCATTCAGTATTATTTACATGAACGACAAAATTAGTTACCGAACTACACTACCCAGCATGCTTTTAGCTAGCTGGGATGTTCCATCTCCTGCAAAGGGAACAAGCTGCGGTAGCTAGCTAGCTGCAGCTCCAGTGAAATAATGTCTTCAGTTCCATCATGAGGCTGAACTCAGACTTTAGTGAAGAGACAAAGTCTGTTCTGGAAGTTTCTACGCCCTAAAATAACAGAAACAAATCGTCTACAGTCTTATGCTGCGTAGAGAGAGAGAGAGGAGAATCTCAACTCCATTCGTTTCTTTGTTTAGTTGCATTGACCTGCTTGGCGGTCAATGGAAAATCACGTTAGCCACGTAGCTGCTAGTCAACCACTGCACTCTTGACTGCACCTGTACCATGCACTGCTTTAGTTCCAGCTAGCTTTTTCTTTGTTTTAACAAATCTGTCCTTCAGGTTTTTCTACTTTCTTCAGGATCGGACTGCAAAAATGCATCGATTTCTTGCCAGGAAATCACAGTTGAAATGTTTTGTAATGAGTAGAAGACAGTAGACATCGTAGAGATGCCTGTGAACTTCCTCCACTAACTTCTTAGCAAACTGGTCTACTTGGATGAGTTGGATAAAGCGCCAGGACAGACGTGAGGTTGTGTTTTCCCGCCTCAACTCTCTTTTTGCAAATTTTTTTTTTTTGGCACTTCTTTTTTTATTGGATAATTCACACCCGCCTCAACGCTAGTACCCTCTCTATAACAATTGTTACCGTTTATAAAGTATTAAGTGTTGAGTATAAAGTGTAAGTTAAGTATAAATTAGGTATAGCTATTTAATCCAGCCTAAACCCTAATCCTAATTCCAATCTGAAGCCTAAATCCAAATCCTAAACTAACATTTTAAAGAGGAAAGGACCAGCAAACTGTCCTCATCCCTCATCTTTCTATCCTTGTGAGGACATACGGTTAGAAAAACAAATGCACACACACACACACACACACACACACACACACACACACACACTCAGGATCCCGGGCGATTATCATGGCTGATTACCTGATGCGATCTTTCCACCTGAGCAGCGGCTAACAGCTAACAAGGTCTGAACCTCAACGCTAATTGTGCTAATTGCCAGCAGGGAGCTGCTCTCTCTCTCCACACACACACACACACACACACACACACACGACATTACATGCACAATAGGGAAAAAAACGAACTCCCAAAAGTGAAGAGATAAAAAGAAAGAACAAAGTGTCTGTTTGTACGTCAGAGGGATGGGAGGAGAGAGAGAGAGAGAGAGAGAGAGAGAGAGAGAGAGAGACAGAGAGAGAGAGAGAGGGAGAGAGAGAGAGAGGGACAGAGAGACAGTGAGTCAGATCACAGCAGGAAAGCCAAGAACAAAACCGACAGAGAGAGAGGATGTTTGGTGGAAAGTGGAGGATTGTAAAGTCAGACGGTCACGCTTCCCTCCTCACCTCTGCATCCCATTAACCTGCTGCTGACCTCTGACCTCTGACCCCTGACCTGACCTGACCTGACCCCACTGTCACACCACCCACCCTCAACCTCCAGATAATAATGTCTTTGTCAGGTGGAGCACACACACACACGCACACACACGTATACACGCACAAACAGATACACACACACACACACACCTTCAAATAATTAATTAATTAATTGTGTTCTAGCCTAAGGCCTCGACAGCGGTGTGCACACATTGGAGGTCAAGCACACACACACGCACACTTGTGCATGTGCGTATACACATACACACTCATGCACATACACACATGCACTCACAGAAGCATGCACACACACATATACACACATTATCTTACGTACATAAAGATAAAGCACACATACTGTGGATTTTCTTGCTCACGCTCACACACACACACACACACACACACACACACACACACACACACACACAGTGAGTGTGTGTGAGCTCCACATGCAGTCAGGCGTCAGGGGGGAAAACAGCGGAGTAAAAACAAAAAGCAGAGAAAAGCGTCTGGTCTGCAGCTCCATGTCCATACAAGGCCATTCAGCAGAGCAGAGCTCCATCTGGCTCTGTGACGACACACACACACACACACTCACACACTCACACACACACACACACTCACACACACACACACACGCCGAGGCAGGGTCAAATCAATAAACACACACGTGCAACCGATGCATGGGGTGTGCAGTTCAGCTCCAGTGCAGAGCAGCGTTACGACGCAGCGAGGTGAGACGCTTCACCAAGAACCAATGAAAACACTGACATATCCACGAGTTTTAGGGAAATCGTCCCATTGGTCAATTTCTCCATTAAGTGACGAGAACACAGACACCAAAATCACCCCTGTGTCCCCGGTAGATCACTGGCTCCAGTGCTCCATGCTAATGCTTTAGCGTACACTAGGGTGACCACATTTTCAAACCCCCAAACCGGGACCCTTAAGTGTACCGCACGTTCATGCACGTGCACATATATGCACTTATGCACGCACCATAGCTGTTTTCATCAGGATGGGGGACAATTATTTCAGCGCTTAGCACACCTAGTGCTGCACCTGTCAACACCATGGACAGCGCCTCAGCAAACCAAAAATGATGTTTTGTAGCCACCGCTTATGT
>NC_136020.1:22566585-22571585 GCF_048128805.1 Centroberyx gerrardi | reverse complement strand
CACACACAACCACACAAGCAAACAGGTGTTAACAGGAATGCAGAGCACAGTTCAGAGTGATTCAGCGAGCTTTATCTTGGCTCCACCGATAGATTAGAAACTCATTTCACCGCCGCTAACGCCACATTAGCATGAGTCACACACACACACACACACACACACACACAGCAGGTTGAGACATATCCTACAGCAGCTTTACAGGTCTGACTGTCGCTCTGGAAGTTTATCAGTGAATTAATTAATTACTCGTCACCGCTGATGGAGCGACCGAAACCGCCGCTGGCAGGACGGCCCGGAGGTTAGAGAGAGCGTCCCGCGCCAGAAGACTCACACGTCTGATCCCTCATGTGTCCTGCATCATCACACACTGAACTCTACCTGCTCTCCTACTGTAAGTCACTCTGGATGAAGAGCGGCAGCTGAAATGTAAATGCGACATTAGCATGCGAGTTTAATAAATTCATAATCTCTTTAATCTCTTTACAGGAAAACGGCTTCAAAGACAAACAGTGAATGAGTGGAGAGCGCTGATATACATGAGAGACACACAAAGCCTTTGTTGTTGCTCCCTACAGCCCGGCTCACACCGCAGGACAGTTCAGGTCGGGGCGTCCCGGTGGATCGGCGGTTTGAGGTGCGTGCCATGTGACCACGAAGTCCTGGGTTCGAATCTGGTCCAGGACCTTTGTCACATGTCATCTCTCTCTCTCTCTCTCTCTCTCTCTCTCTCTCTCTCTCTCTCTCAGTCTTTCTTGTCTCTCTAAACTTTGAACTGTCTTCATGATGTCTTGTCTGACGAGGCGGTTCAGACCGAAGGAGCGGTCTGCGAAGATGAAGACGAAGACGAGGGATCACACGCTGCACCGTTCTGTCACTGAAAACCGTTTACCCATTCGCCCAGAACAGCTCACTGTGAATACAATTACAAGATAGGTGTTTTTATCATTTCTTGCTTCAAGAAACTACGTTACAAATGTATTTTGAAGTGCCATCATTACAAGAAAAACCCTGATGAAGAATTTCGAATGAGATTTTCTTTCGCTTCATTTGTAATTGCTGGACTGTTGCAGGCACGCTGCTGTTTAACACGAGCTTTATTCCTCCAAATGAAATCGTATCCATAGCATTCTGTTCCATCAGCGCACGGCCATCTTGGTATGGAAATAACAGGTGATTGTAATAAATGAACAGGTGAAGGAATCAATCCTTCGATGGCTGCCGGCTGAGTGGAGCGGGGCCGTTACTGACATAAACTATCTATGTGAAGTAGTGCTGAAACTATTTGATTATAATTCTAATTTTGATAATCGATTAATGGCTGTAGTCATTTATCAGTAAAAACACCAAACATTTGCTGGTTCCAGCTTCACAAACACAAAGATGTGCTGCTGTTTCATCTCATTATGAAATCAATACTTTGTGTTTTCTGTCTGCTGGTCAGACTGAGGAAGAAATCTGAAGAATCACTTTGGGCTCTGATGACTTGTGATGGACATTTGTCTTTATTTTTTACATTTTATGGACTAAATGATTAATCGATTAATCGAAAAAATAGTCGATGGATTAATCGATAATGATAATAATCGTTAGCTGCAGCCCTGATGTGAAGGTAGAAAGCTACTGAACTGGCCCTCTGCTACTGGTGATGTCAGCAGGTGGTGACATCATCACCTGGCACCAAAGATCAGCCAATAGCAATAGATCTCAGTTTCACCCAAACTGTCTGGGACACCCATCTGTGCAGATGTTTAGGATGAGCTGTGTGTGTGTGTGTGAGTGTGTGTGAGAGAGTCTGTCTGTGTGTGTGTGTGTATGTGTGAGTGTGAGAGTCTGTCTGTGTGTGTGTGTGAGAGAGAGTCTGTCTGTGTGTGTGAGTGTGAGTGTGTGTGTGAGAAAGAGAGTCTGTCTGTGTGTGTGTGTGTGTGTATGTGTGAGTGTGAGAGTCTGTCTGTGTGTGTGTGAGAGAGACAGTCTGTCTGTGTGTGTGTGAGTGTGTGTGTGTGTGTGTGAGAGAGAGCGATGTGATCACCCACAACACATCAAAGCTAGATAATAGTGTTGCTCTGACTAGGCTGATGACGCACGCAACATTCCCACACACACACACACACTCACACACACACACACACACACACACACACTCACACTCACACACTCACACTCAGATGGGTGTTACTGAATGCTGAAGCAGTTTTCACACAGTCTGTTAAATCAGTTAAACACTTTCATGTATGAATTGTTGCACCTGCAACACTCTCTTTCTCTCTCTCTCTCTTTCTCTCTCTCTCTCTCTCTTTATTTTCCTCTCCCTCTCTCTTTCAAATTCTAATCCAACCCGCCCTTTATCGGCAGGACAAACAACAGACAGATCAATATGTGTTTGTTATTTATATGGAACAGAGTATATTATGTGCCGGTAACAAATGCACAAACAACATTGAACCCAAATACATTTCTTTCTTTTCTCTCTCTCTCTCTCTCTCTCTCTCTCTATTTTCCCTTATCTTTGCCTCTCTCTCTCTTTTATTTCCCTTTTCTTTTTTCTTTTTCTGTCTGTTTCTTTCTCAATCTCTCACTTTCTTCCTTTCTTTCCTCATCTTTCTCGCTCTCAATTCTTTCTTTTCTCTCTCTCTTTCTGTCTTTATTTTTCTTTCTCTCCCTTTCTTTTTTCTATTTCTCTCCCTCACTCTATGTCTTTCTCTTTCACTTTATTTTCCTCTATCTTTCTTTTTCTCTCCCCCTCTTTTCTCTTTCCTCTTCCTTTCTCTCTCTCTCTCTCTCACAATTCAAATTAATTAGTTAATAGTTTATTAGAATGTATACAGTTCAGTATTTATTGCCAAGCTTTGGTAGTGATCAATAATGCTAACATTAATAATAATGATTAAAATCTCTCTCTCACTCTCTCTCTCTCTTTGTGTCTCTCTCTCTCCTCAAAGTTAGTTATAAAGTCTGAGGAAGTGTGTGTGTGTGTGTGTGTGTGTGTGTGTGTGTGTGTGTGTGTGAGAGAGAGAGAGTGAGTTTCTGTAGCATTGTGTTCTGCTCAAGGACAACTCCAGTCCAACTGGGCCAAACTGAACCAGATAAACACACACACACACACACACACACACACACACACACACACACACACACACACACACACAGTGGGACTGGGTGAAAGTAGGTCTGCTGTAACACAGAAAAGCCTCGGAGGTTCATATGAGTGTGTGTCACTGTGTGAAGACTAATGCTTACTGGAGCAGGAACTCCAGGACACACACACACATACACAGTGTGTGTCTTTATGTGTGTGTGTGTATGAGTGTGTGTGTGTCTTTATGTGTGTGTGTGTGTGTGTCTTTATGTGTATGAGTGTGTGTGTCTTTATGTGTGTGTCTTTATGTGTGTGTGTGTATGAGTGTGTGTGTCTTTATGTGTGTGTGTGTATGAGTGTGTGTGTCTTTATGTGTGTGTGTGTATGAGTGTGTGTGTGTCTTTATGTGTGTGTGAGTTTCTGTGCCTTTATGCTTTTTTGTGACTTTCTGTTTATTTTTTTGCTGTTTTCTTTGTCTGTGCTTCTGTATGTTTTTTAGTGTGTGTGTGTGTGTGTGTGTGTGTGTCACTCTTTATATGTGTGTGTTGGTGTGTGTGTGTCTGTGTGTTTCTTTGTCTTTCTTTGCTTTTCGTGTTTTTTGTGTGTGCGATTCTTTGAGTTTCTGTGCTTCTTTCTGTTTTGGTTTCTTTGTCTTTGTGCTTCAACTGTGAGTGTGTTGTTTTTTTTTATTTTGTGTGTGTGTATGTGTGTGTGTGTGTGTGTGTGTGTGTGTGTGTGCGCAGCCTGCCCTAAATTACCTGTCCAGAAGACGGAGTGTGTGAAAGCTCAGCCGGTTGTTTTCCTCGCCGCCGGCCGGCCGGTCGAGCCGTCGCTGCGCCGATCATTAACCAGCAGATCTGACGTTACCACGGCAACCCACCGTGTGCCCGCCGGATAGTATTATGGTATGTACTCTTACACTGTGACTGTTGATTACAGTAAACTAAAACTTAAACTAAGATGAAAACTAGGTGTGAAACGTTTTTTGCGTAAACTGAATTAAAAATACAAACGAGACATTGTGAAAAAACTAAAATAAAATAAAAAAAAAATATAGGTGAAATGTTAGTTTTTCAGCTTTTTTTTTATGTTTGCGGTTTAAGAAAGAGAATTAATTTTGTGTTTTTTTACTGTAAAGTGTATTTTACCACACCACTAGATGGCGCTGTGCAGCTGCAGCTCTCCATCTGTGTGTATCACATGCGATAAGTTCATGCTCCTCCTCTGAGGGAAGTCGAAATGCATTCTGGTAAATGTAGGAAATCACTACCTGAAGTAGAAGTAGACATTCTCCTGGGTTTCAGTGTTTTAGTGTCCCGTGATGCTCTGAGTGTTTCAGAGGCTTTTCCACCCTGATGAGAAGAAAACTCTGAGGGGAAACTCTGAATACTTTGGGAATTTGGGGGATTGTTTTGCAAGAAATTGGTCATTTTTGTATTTTGTTTTGGCAGTTACAGTTACATCGCAGTTACAAGGTACTGAGCCTCCTGAAATGTGTCAAATTTACAGATATTGATTATCAGCACAAAGTATTGGCTACCGGTAACTTTGAGTTAGCTTCAGCCTTCAAAAACCAGAGGTGTGACCAAGTCAACTCTGCTCGAGTCCCAAGTCAGTCTCAAGTCATTAATGTCAAGTCCCAAGTCTAAATGTAGATTACCAAGTCAAGTCCAAGTCATTAATGTCAAGTCTCAAGTCTAAATGTAGAACAGTAAGTCAAGTCAGAACAAATCAAGAGTCCAGTATCAATTTAATATCTTAAAGAAAACTAAATATCTAGGACTTTTCAATGCAATATGGTTTTAATAGGATAAAAACTTGGTAAGAGCATCATGAGTTTGATTTCTAGAATCAGTTTCAACTTCAATAAATTCAATCATTCCATACAAATTCAGAAAACAGAATTTAAATTCAGTCGTCCGCT
>NC_136020.1:22554085-22561585 GCF_048128805.1 Centroberyx gerrardi | reverse complement strand
TTCCCAGAGGTTAACCAAAAGCCCCGCTGACAAGAGTTTTAATCTCTATTTATCCAGCAAACACTGTCTGCTCTTCCTCAGCGGCGGCCTGCTTCACTCTCACAGCCGCACACAGCCACAGTCTGCTGCCGTCCGCTACCGAGCAGCTGAGGGTTTCAGCTTCCAAAATGCAGTATGTACAGTTTGGAAAAGATTTTTACTACCTGAATTCATCAGGCAGTATTTGAAAAACATAAATCTGTCCTCAAAAAAGAGCTATTTTCAAAGCAAATGTCTTCAGATGACTCCTAACTTCACTACTAAGCCATAATGTGCTGAACTTTCATGTCAGTATGGGACAGTGGATGTCATTTTTTTTAAATGGTGGAGATCTCAAGGAAACTCTTCAGAGTTTAAAGCCTTGCTAAAAAGAGGAGGAGAACATTTCTCATTCCCACCGCTTTCTTCTAGCAGAACACACTGTGGGGTTTGGTAGAGAGCAGTGGGAATCAATTCTACAAACTGGAATTTTACTGAACTAAGTGCTGCTTGGTGGATCATCTGTATGTTTTAAGTTGAGCTGCATCAAGTCATCACAGCATCAAGTTGGAGACATTGACACTGGATTTAGTGACTTTTCAGAAACCCAGGCAACTAAATTTTTCAAAAGCCACAAGTGACAAACCTAGCGACATTTTTGGACCATTGACCTTATTCACACGGTGGCCATTTTGAACGCTGAAGGTGGGAAACTCTACCTGCAAGATTGGCATATGTATGTAAAACTAGCATTACTTCAACACATAAGTGAGGACTTTAGATAGACTTCAGATAGACTGAACAGTTGTCAAATTAGCAGCAATATCATAACAACCACGACTGCTTGAAATTAGCAGAGAAGTTAGCTAGCTAGCTTACTAGTTAGTAAGCTACTAGCTAGCTGAGACTCTGGTAGCGATAATGGGCCAAATATATTAATGTCTTAATATAGTCAGGTTTTTAGCTTATTTCATGTTTACTTTTGTTTTTAGGTTATTTATTACTTTTAGAGTCCTTATCGCACAATGCACTTTAATGTGACTTATGTCTTGTTGAACACTGTCGCTTTTTAAGCGTCATTGGCGAATAAAGTGTGATTCTGATTCTGAAAATGTGAACCTATATCCTTCTGGATTCTTCAGATCAATTTGTTTCTAATATGTGAAATGATAAATGTTGGTGTATCTTGGTATAACAACAGTAGCACAGAGCTGACTGGATTTGCTCTTTGGGTTTCCTATCCTGAGTATTCAAAATGGCCGATGTTAATGTGTCGACTCCTAAAGCATTTGGTGATAAATCAGTACAGCTGGTGCCGACACATGTACATCTGTGCTTCTTGCTTGTCTAATCCAAAAAGGTCTGATGATCACAGTGCAGTCCTTCCTCTAAGAGAAAGGAACTATTGCAAATGTATTTGTGTACAAATTAGCGTATGACATCATCTGACTGCTTGGCAGAGAGTCGGCAACACTGATCATCATATCCAACTCTTAAAGACAGGAAGCTCCGGGGAGACAGACAGAGCGCACCGACTCGCCTGCTAATGTTATTTTTCCTTTAAATGTTGAGTTCAGCTGGTGAGAGAAACATCAGACGGCCCGGAGGAAAGAAGAAGAAGAAGAAGAAGACGGCTCCTGGTGATCAAATTCCCTCTGGAGGGAAGAGACTGAGAAGTTGTTGAGTTTCTTCCGATGTGGAGAAAGGCAGAATGAGTCTGTTGGGTTTGGACTGCAGGAGGATGTTTTGGTTCGGCTGCGATCTTGTTCAGTCTTCCAGCAACAAAGCGCCGGTGAATTTCATTGAACCGAACTGTGGCCTGCCTGTCGCCGTGTGCCACAAGACAACATAACGCCCGAGTCACATTTAAACCTACGTAACGACCGCTAACTCCGTTACAGCAAACAGCATTTGGTTCCCAGCAGGCCGCGGGCGCTGTTTTCTACCCGGCCGACAGATGTTGTTGTCCAGACTCTTCTGGATTATGCAACGGGACTGAAACCAAATCTACTGAAAACCTGAAGAAACACCATCTTGTTTCATCGGCTGCCCCAGAGCGCCGACGTTCATTTTGTCGGCAGTCACCGTCTCTCCCTGCGAGGTTTAGTGCGCCTCGTCTGTCTCTGCAGATCGGACTGCGGGACGGAATGGAAATGAGGAAGAAAAAGGGATCTTGTTTTTAGGTTATTTTTTTTGGCATTTTTGCCTTTATTCGATAATCTACAGGGACAGGAAAGATTGGGGAGAGATTTTCTTGAAAGACCTTTTCAGAAGTTACAAGTAAACAAGCGTTTCGATGGCGTCTTGTTTCTGTAATTTGATGTATTATCAGTTGAAACAGGATGTTGGGGCAGGACGGGGCGGGACGGGGCGGGGCGGGGCGGGGTGGGACGGGACGGGATGGGACGGGACGGGACGGGACGGGACGGGTTGGACCAGAACAAACACTGAAAGAGACTGAGTGCTTTGTGCAAAATCTTGAGTTTAAGAAATTACTGACTCTTCAAAATCAGTAAATTCAGGTTGACACACAAGTTGTGAAGTTGCAGGTTTTATATGATGAGTGTGTGTGTGTGTGTGTGTGTGTGTGTCTGTGTGTGTTGGGGGGGGGGGTTGGGGGTCAATTTAATATAATCTGTGATGCTATTATTGGTTATTGGTTGGGATTTTTTTATGCTTGGAATTTTTTATGAACCACTTGAAATCCGCTGTTCTCCAGGAAACTATGGGATTTTGACATGAAAATACAGAAAGTTTTGTGAATCTTTTGGCATTTATTATTAAAAAGATGTATGCTATGATATGGAGAATTAGCGAAGAGAAAACATTTCTTTGAGTTCAATACAAGCACAGATGCAAAACATACAAGCACAGAGTGAGTATATAGATGATAGATAATAAAGACAGAATACTGATGGAAGTGTTCTGCTCCAAAATGAGATTTCCACTGATTTAAACAGTGACACCTCTCCCAAAATGATTAATAACACAAATGGCACTTTACAAAGGATCGTGGGTAATTTGGCTGCTTGGCTGACGAGCCGCTAACACTCTCACAGACTTGATAATTTATATCTCACAGCTTCTGAATGACAACCTTTCAGCAGGATTGTTTTCCAGAACGGATGGATCAGATTCTCTTACGTAAGCTCCCTGCATTTCTCCACGACGTGTACATACATGACAGACACACGCTAACACACACACGCAGCTGTCTGATGGTGTGTGTGTGTGTGTGTGTGTGTGTGTGTGTGTGTATCACAGCAGCGGAGACAACAGGCTTTTAGCTCGGGGCATTATAAGCTGGACGTGGTCGTCAAGAGGCTTAAAATAGAGCGTTGATCCGATAATGGACTAAAGTTTATGATCATTAATACTCAGAGGTCTGGACACACGTGTTGGCATGGAAAGACCACATGTAACACCCCCCCCCCCCCCCCCCCCCCCCACCCCCCCCCCCCCCCCCACCTACACACACACACACACACACACACACACACACATACAGACACATAAACACACTTAATTTCATATTAAATGCATCCAGTGCACTAACTGAGGAGGAACGTCCTGACAGCTGGCAGATGCAACCTTTTTATTTGTTGCATTTATGAATAATACTTATGAACAAAGAGGAAAAAGTGACTTTATTTTCCCCACTCTGCTGCTTTTAAATGTCCTGCTGTGTGTGTGTGTGTGTGTGTGTGTGTGTGTGTGTGTGAGGTGTGTGTGTGTGTGTGTGTGTGTGTGTGTGTGTGGAGGCACTGAGATGCCAAACGGAAATCGGTCCATTCAGCCTTAATCTGAAAAACCCTCAGGTCTTCTACAGCTAGAGGAGACACAGAAAGCATCGACAACAACAACAATACAATCGACAACAACACTAACAGTAACATCAACAACATCATCAACAACAGCATAATAAACAATATCAAAAATAGCAATAACATAATCAACAACATCCATAATAAGGCCATCAGCAACATCAAAACAACATCAACAACATCAACAAAGTCACCAAGTCGCCAACTACAGTAACAACATGAACGACAACATGAACATCGACAAACAACAGCAACACCAACAGCAAAATCACCAGTGACATCAACAATAACAAACAACATCAACAATAACAAACAACATCAACAATAACAAACAACATCAACAATTTCCGCAACATCAACAAGCACCGCCAACAACAATAACATCAACAGTGTCATAAACAACAAGGAGAACAACACCATCCATAAAACACACAACATCAACATCAACACCGACACCATCAGCAGCATCAACAACAACAACAACAACAACAACAACACCAGTTTCCCAGGCAGAGAGTGAAGGAAAGATCCAACAAAAGAAACAACAGATGGAAAAAAGAGACAAATGGAGAGATGAGTCGAGGATTGAAAAATAGATGGATAGTTGGGGGGTTAAGGGTTACAATTATTATATATTTATTAATTTTTTTTTTTTTTTTACAGCCAATTGAACTGAACGCGCCTCATGTCTTGGCTCCATAGACTCTCACTCTCTACTCTCCTGCTAGCCTGCTAGCTTGTTGTTAGCACGCAGGCTAGCTAGCGGCCTCAGCCTGACGAGATCCCGACTCCTCCTCCAGGTCTGAAGATATCTGGAGCAGAACGCCAAGTCAAATCTCTCAAGAAACTGAATAACAGAAAAATACAACACTCTGTCTGTTCACTGCGCTCTGCTTTCATGTGTCCATACTGTGTACATTTTACAATTAACATTAGAATTTAAGCTAAATTTTGGCTAATTTCAGTCAATACATAAGTCGGTTTTTGGGGGGAAACTGATTGATGCTAACAGAGAGCTGATCCACATCTCCTCCTTTAATGAAGATTAAAGTCTGTAGTTAATCCAGTAGAAAATCCACACACACACACACACACACACACACACACACACACTCACACATTATTAAAGATGTGGGCAGCAGTTCATTGGTGAAGTTGATTTTGTCACATACAGCAAACACTCTTCTTCATCTTCTTCTTCTTCTTCTTCTTCTTCTTCTTCTTCTGTTCTATTTATAAGCTGGTATTTATAACTGGGATGAAAAAAGAAAACTTCTAAAACTAAATCTGCATCAGTTCCTCCTCAGCTCTCCCCCCGGCATCGTAATACTACAACACACAAAAACTTCAGAGAGAGAAAAAACAAAAACGCTGAAAGCTTGTTATAGTTTGACAGAGGGAGGGAGAGAGAGAGAGAGAGAGAGAGAGAGAGAGAGGGACAGAGAGAGAGAGGAGCTCTGCAGTCCCAGAAAGAGCAGAACAATGCCAGCAGCCAGGGAAGTAGAGCATCAATTAAGGGCAGGGTGCCCTAGATGGCACAGCAACGTTCCCACAATGCACCACCACCGCTTTGCTGTCTCTCTCTATCACACACACACACACACACGTCTTGTCTTACTGTACTTGCAAGGACCGTTCATTCCCTAACCCCTAATCTTAACATAAACCCAATCCTAATTTCAGCCCTAAAGGAATAAACCAAGTTTTTGGGAGGTTGTCCCGTTGGTCAACTTCCCCGTTAAGTGATGAGAACACAGACACCAAAATCATCCCTGTGTCCCCGGTGGATCACTGGCTCCAGTGCTCCATGCTAACGCTTTAGCATACGCTATGTTGAGTGATAGTGGCTCCATGCTAATGCTTTAGCATACGCTATGTTGAGTGATAGTGGCTCCATGCTAATGCTTTAGCATACGCTATGTTGAGTGATAGTGGCTCCATGCTAACGCTTTAGCATACGCTATGTTGAGTGATAGTGGCTCCATGCTAACGCTTTAGCATACGCTATGTTGAGTGATAGCGGCTCCATGCTAACGCTTTAGCATACGCTATGTTGAGTGATAGCGGCTCCATGCTAACGCTTTAGCATACGCTATGTTGAGTGATAGCGGCTCCATGCTAACGCTTTAGCATACACTTTGTTGAGTGATAGCGGCTCCATGCTAACGCTTTAGCATACACTATGTTGAGTGATAGCGGCTCCATGCTAACGCTTTAGCATACACTTTGTTGAGTGATAGCAGCTCCATGCTAACACTTTAGCATACACTTTGTTCAGAGCTGAAGACTGACCTTGTTTTGTATTAGCCTGTAGATTCATACATTTTACAAATGAAGAAGTATGATTAAATACAGCTGATGTAACCAGGTTTATATTCAGAACTATTTCAGGTGAGCAACCTCGTATTCCTCCGCTGTGCAGTGATTTTTAGCTGTACACAGTCAGAGAAGAGATTACCACACACTGTCTGTACTTGCAATTAAAACATTTATTAGAAAAATAGGCAACGTTTCGGTATGAGACCTTCGTCAGGCAAATATTTGACCCAGTACACTGTACACAGTCTGCCAGCGCCACCACCTTCACTTGCTATGGAAACAGGGAAAATAGTCCCTGCTAGTTCAAAACAGTGCATTATTTTGTAATGTATTATTAGATATTACATTTTGTGTAAATGTTACCCTGCACAAACTGCCAGACTTAGCCACATATCATTTTAAATTACTTCCATTTACCTTCAGAGCTGCTACCAGTTCTCATTTTCTCACTTTTTAGATAATGCCAGAGGCTTCTATCACTCAACACAGTGGATGCATGGAGCCTATGGAAAAATATCCTCAATAATGAAGGTCTAAAACTCAAACTGACTCTCACCAGGATAGTATAAGAATGCACACACACACACACACACACACACGCACACACACACTCCTTTTCCCTCTGTCTCTCGCCTCTCTTTTACTGGTCTGTTCTCTCCTGCTGAGAGCTGCGGCCTACCTGAGAGACACCTGGCCACTGCAACACACACACACACACACGGGACACACTCCTGCTGCTGTTGAATAATTGAACAGCAAGCGATGGGGAAACACACGCCAGACACAGTGAGGGAGGGTAATAAGACACCAAGGAGAGCCTCACGTACGCACACACACACACACATATACACACACACACACACACACACACACTCACACTCCTGCCAGCATTGGCTGGTACAGGTAAGGTTAACCCAGTGTAAGGGACAGAAAATGATGTGCCACACACTGCGGGGGGGGTAATAAGACACCGAGCATGGCCTCCTGTGTGTGTGTGTGTGTGTACATGCCTGCACACACACACACACACACACACACACACACACACACAGCCATCTCCCAGTGTTGGCCTGTATGGCTAATCCAATGTGAGGAGACAGAAAATGATGCGTCAGTGTTTGATTCAGGCCAGAGAGCTGAATTAGTCAACCAGTCAGTCAACCAGTCAGTCAACCAGTCAGCCAACCAGTCAGTCAGCCAGTCAGCCAATCAGCTGTCCTCTCACATCACACACTCCTGCCAATACACACAGTTCTGCAGCCCTAACAGAAGCCATCACAGCCAAACCGCCTTGCTTTTCTACATTAAACACTCTAACATGACTCCAACACCGGCTGCT
>NC_136020.1:22476585-22549085 GCF_048128805.1 Centroberyx gerrardi | reverse complement strand
ATACTACAAAGTGTGTATGGAGGAATATTACAAACTCACTATTCAATACAACAGAAACACTGTAGACGCTATAGGAATATATTAGGAATATTATAGTGATACCAGAGGAGAAAAATACCAAGTGCCATAAGGTCACTATAGATTCACTACAGGGCTATTAAAGGAATATTATATAAAAAACACCAACTATAATGTGTGTAATGTCAATATAAGACACACTAAGGTCCATCAGGAATATTATAGAAATATTATAGAGCTGAAACTCATTGAGTACCACAGACACACTGGAAGCCCCTATAGGAAATATTATGGGAATACTATAGGAATATTATAGTAAGGCCATAGCAAATAAAATAAAAATGTCATAGAGTACAATAAGGTCACCATACAGTCACTAATTAGTAGGCTACCTCAGACACACTATATGTTCCTATAGGATTATGATAGAAATATTATAATATATGGTAAAGTCATACATTCACTATTGAGCACCACAGATATGCTGTGAGTCCCTATCGAAATATCATAGGAATAGTGATTACAATTTCTATGATCATAGGAATGATCACAGGAATCATAATCATAGGAATAGTGACAGGAATAATAAAAATAATGATACTATAGGAGATTAAAAATACCATAAAGTGTGTGAACTCACTATGGAATATCACAGACACACTGTAAATCCCTATAGGAATATTACACTCTTACCACAGCAGATAAAAATACCAATAAGGTCTGTATGAACTCACTACAGACTGACTGGAAGTCCCTGTATGGATGTTACAGGGACATTAAAGGCACATTGCGGTGGTGTGAAGTTGCAGCGGCAGCTTGTACTCACGTCCCGAGGATCTCTTTGAAATCAAAAATCTTCTTGATGTCGTCGACTTGTTTTTTCCACGTCCCTCCTCTGCCGGTGTCTCCGTTCTCCCGAGCCATGGCGCTGTCACCGGCCGACCGACCGACCGACACTGGGACGAGCAAGGCTTGGAATATATCTAATAATGAATAGACCGTGATCCCGCTGTCGTCCTCGCGGGGTGTTTGTTGTTGTTGTTGTTGTTGTTGCTGTCGGTTCCCGGTGGCTCGCTCCGGTGCTGCAGGACCATGTGAGTCCTCCTGCAGGCTGCTGAGTCCTGCTGCCGTCCTCCTCTTCCTCCTCCTCCTCCTCTCCAGCCTGCGCGTCTGGCCGAGAGCAGCTGTTAAGCTGGCGAGGAGACACAACACGACTTCTGGTCGGGAGCTTCAAAATAAAAGCCTTATTGCTGGACATGCAACACCCTTTATTATTATTAGTAGGAATAGCTGTAGTAGTGGTATATAGGCTTAACAATAGTAATAACTATTGTTGTTGTTATTATTATTATTTTTATTATTATTGTTGGTGTTACAGCATAGGCCTATTCGTAAGTTAGGCTAGTATAGGCCTAATTATAATAATATCTATTTATGTAGCACTTTTCAAAAAACAGTCCCAAAGCACTTTATAAGAGAGTAAAATAAAACAAAAAACATAAAATATAACAACATAAAATCAACAGCAATAAAATCAAGGTAAGAAACATACAAGTAAATGTCAGTGGGAAGGTTGAAAACAATAAAAGAGCAACACATTAAAGTAAATCTATCAAATGTTTTCTGGAGAAGTGATTTAAAAGATGACAGTAGGTAGTTTGCCAGATGAAGCTCCTGGCAGCTCGTTCCCAAGTCCAGGAGCTCTTTGTATGTGTGAGCAGTGCAAAGTGAAAATGAAGAACATATTGATGAATGAAACTGTAGCAAATTAGAATACAGTTGTCTTTTTTCCCCGAATGTCCTTTTCCCATCATATATTCATAGCCATATAGGCCTCAAGATCCATTGAATATATAAAGCCGAATATATAATATATAAACAACAAAAAATGCAGATAACTTAGAGGGAAAAAGGTCCATTTTAACCCATAGCAAGAGTGGAAGTTGGAAGTTACTATTAGTACTGAGTAGCTTTTAGTGCACTTTTAGTGATACTTTTTTGGGGTATTTTTTTTTTTAATCAATTATTTTTATTTTATATAAGATAAAGACCATACCATAAAAAAAAAACATAGGCCTACACTTTCTAAAAATATCATAAAAAATATACCTGTCCTTTTCTCCCCTATGTGAAAAATGTTACGCTTTTATTTTGAAGGCGAAATCCCCTAATTTCCGGTCTTCTCTTGGCTAACTCTGTCTAACTTGACCGCCAACCTGCGGCCACCTGCAATTGTCTAAACGCGCTAATTGCCGCGCTAACGGCGCGTTTCCGGGGTTTCCGCTCCTCTGGACGGGTTTTTATCCGGTAACACCCCCCACACACACACACCCTAACACCCCCACCCACACCCCCCCCTTCTCCTCCACTAACTATATCTGCATTATAATTATTTTTAAAAATGGGTTTATTGAAGCACCGGTTGTTATGGCAATGAGGGAGCTGATAGGATGCTGCTCATGCGTCCTCATGCGCACGAGCGTGTGTGTGTGTGTGTGTGTGTGTGTGAGAGAGAGAGAGAGAGAGAGAGAGAGAGAGAGAGAGAGAGAGGAGAGAGAGAGAGAGAGAGAGAGAGAGAGAGGGGGAGAGGGAGAGGGAGGCAGCGGTGTGTGTCTGGACGTGGAAATAGTATAATTCGCAATGCACCAAATCGCTGACAGAGAGCCCGAATGGCGGCGACAGGCTCAGAATAGCCGCGCGACAGACCGGCAGACCCGAGATCAGTTCTGGACAACATGACACCGGCACACGCGCCTGTTCACCGGGGTTTAACCGGCTGAATCACACGTGGATTAGGAAGTTTTAGTGCGGAGAGCGGCGCTGATCCCCGGCCGGGACTCCGACAGCTGCCGGACCCGAGTTCAGCTCAGGCCAGATAGTCCCAACACTGCAGCGCGCGCGCACACACACACTCACACACACACACACACACACGCACACAGGTGAAGTCAGGTCTAGTGTGTGTGTGTGCATCCTACTGAGCATGTAATCCGGTGCAGACTGAACATCTTTCAACACAGAACTGAGAGAGAGAGACAGAGAGAGAGAGAGAGAGAGAGAGAGAGAGAGGGGAGGGGGGGTAGAGAGACAGAGACAGACAGAAACAGAGAGAGGGGTAGAGAGATGTAGAATTATGGAAACGATGGAATGCTGGACAGACAGAGAGAGATAGAGAGACAGACAAAAACAGAGAGGTAGAGAGACAGAGAAAGAGAGATAGAGAGACAGACAAAAACAGAGAGGTAGAGAGAAAGAGAGAGGTAGAGAGACATGGAGAGGTACAGAGAGAGAGACATATATAGAGAGATAGGTAGAGAGACAGAGACATAGACTGAGACAGACACAGAGGGGGAGAGAGAGAGAGAGAGAGAGAGAGGTAGATAGACAGACAGAGAGAGAGAAATGTAGAGACAGACAGAAACAAAGGGAGGAGGGGTAGAGAGACATAAGCAGAGAGAGAGAGAGAGAGAGGACAATGCGTTGCAGCCTCAGTTGCTCATGAGTATTCCAGCTGCAAACGACTGCAGCTCCTCAGCAGCAAGCAGGGAAATCTCTCCTTCCTCCTCCTCCTCCTCCTCCTCTCTCTCTCCTCACAGCTCGGCTCTGAGTCAGCAAATCTCTCCAGTTTGATTATTCAAGACCCCAGACCCCCCCCCTCCTTCACCCTCCCCCCTCCAATGAAAGATGATTACCCAAGCTGCGGGAGGAGAGGAGGAGAGGAGAGGAGAGAGGAGAGGAGAGAGGAGGGGAGGGGAGAGGGTGGATTTACTGTATGGTATGGGAACACAAGGTTGGTGAGGAAGATGGAGAGAAAGAGGAAGGAAGGAAGGAAGATGGAGAGTGGGGGGAGGAGGAAGGGAGATGGAGAGGAGTAGGAAGGAAGGAAGATGAAGGAGAGGAGGAGGAAGAAAGATGGAGAGGACGAGGAATGGAGATGGAGAGAGGGAGGAGGAGGAGCAAGAAAGATGGAGAGGAGGAAGGAAGATGAAGGAAAGGAGGAGGAGGCAGGGAGATGGAGAGGAGGAAAGAAGATGAAGAGGAGGATGAAGGAGATAAGGAAGATGGAGAGAGGGAGGAGGAGGAGGAAGGGAGACGAAAAAGAGGAGGAAGATGAAGAAGAGGAGGAAGGAAGATGGAGAGGGGAAGGAGGATGGAGAAAAGGAAGATGGAGAGAGGGAGGTGGAGGAAGGAAGATGAAGGAGAGGAGGAGGAAGGGAGATGGAGAGGAGGAAGGAAGATGAAGAAGAAGAGGAGGAAGATGGAGAGGGGAAGGAGAATGGAGAGAAGGAAGATGGAGAGAGGGAGGTGGAGGAAGGAAGATGGGGAGAGGGAGGAGGAAGAGGAAGGAAGATGAAGAAGAGGAGGAGGAAGATGATGGAGAAGACAGGGAAGAAGGAAGATGGAGAGGAGGATGGAAGAGGAAGAAGAAAAGGAGGAGGAAGGTAGATGAAGGAGAGGACAGGGAAGAAGGAAGATGGAGAGGAGGAGGAGGAAGGAGGAGGATGAGGATGAAGATGGAGGTGCAGACTCCTGCCTGGCGGACAGCAGCAGTTTGCAGTCCAACCAGCCAAACCCTTTCTCTGAAGCAGAAATAATCTCATTGGTTGACTTAAACCTGAGTGGGCGGAGCCAAAGAACCACAAGGCCAGTATTGATTGACATCAGCTCATCATCTTGATCCGGATCGGCTAAAGGTTCAGATCCAGAAGCCGTCCGGTGTGAGAAACCAGGGGAGCAGTGGAGTGTAAACCCACCTGACTTCACACACTGGAGGTTTAGTTCTAAAATCATAATCTGATTGGTTGAGTTAAACTTCAGTGGGCGGAGCCAAAGAACCACAGTTTTTCAGAGCGCAAGTTAGCTAACTGGTGAACTTGAATGGCCGAGAGGAAACTCTGTTCAAAATATAAATAAAAACTATAAATGGCAATGACTTTTTTCTTTCATTCACGACCTTGATATTCATGATGTTGGACAGTCAGCAGCTAGCTAACTAACTAGCTTACCTAGATATACAGTATATATATATTATTTTGCAGTTTTAATGAAAGCTTACTTGATTTTTCTGATTTTTGAACTCTTGAACTATGTAAGTGTCCTTGATTCTGAAAGGCGCTCTTAAATCAAATTTATTATTATTATTTAAAAATAAGCTAGTATGGTAGTTTGAACTTGAAGGTCAGCTAGCTAACTAGCTAACCTAGATAACTTAGTATGATAGATTGTATTTTTTCAGTTAGCAGCAGAGCGCTAGGCTTCATAATATTAGCTTCCTCCTCTCTTACCTCTTGTCTTTTTCACTGAGCTTCAGTCTAATGTTACTTAGCCGGAAAAACTGTGGTTCTTTGGCTCCGCCCACTGAGGTTTAACTCAACCAATCAGATTATTCCTGCCTCTGAGAAATGTTTTTTAGGGTGACATAAATGTTTGAACTAAACTAACTGTATAGAACGTAGAAAAATGCAGCCCTAGGTTACATGGAAATACTTCTATACAAGAAAACAAAATCTAAATTAAGTAGAAGGGCACTCGGAGAGCGCAGACCTCCGCCAAGGCCAATAGTCCAGTCTTCTATGATATGCAAATGTGCAAGCGCAAGCAATATACGGATCCACTTCAAAATTTTATGGGTTCTTCCTTGGCCCATGCTACACCCTTCCACGAAGTTTCTTGAAAATCGGGCCAGTAGTTTTTCCGTAATCCTGCTGACAGACAGACAAACAAACAAACGGCACCGAATACATAACCTCCTTGGCAGAGGTAATAACACTCTAAAAAATATACTTGTTTATCGTTTACATTAGTGGCTGTTTGCCTTCTGCTCACCAACTGGAGTTCATAGTTGACCTGGCTTTTTATTTACCACAACGTTACCGGGGGAAACGAAGTGCAAGGCCAACTGTGAGGCCCGAAACACAGCAGCTGTTTCTATTCAGAGGACCGGCCTGCTGGTTTTGAGCACCGGACCGAGCCTCCTGTTCACAGCAGTGAAGCCAGGGAAGACGTCAAGCTGGGTGAAGACATGTCGCCTCCCAGTGGACAGACGTGAGCGGTGAAGCGTCGCGGGTCAAACCCGGTCGCCGCCTCCTCCTCCTCCTCCTCCTCCTCCTCCTGACGGGACGTTTACAGCCTTCCACTCTCCTAAATGATGATGAACATGCTGTACATCCCTCCCTCCCTCCCTCCCTCCCCTCAACATATGGCCTGTTTACTGTTTCGGGCGTCTGGGAGCTGTAACTCACACCCCACACCGGCTCTCTCCGTCTCCCTGTAATTGCTCTATCAATCTGGAGGAAAGGAAAAAAAATAAATAAATAAAAAGAAATTGAAATGCCCTCCGCTGTGGCTGCGCAGCTCATTTAGCTCCCGGCGTAATGAGAGCCGCTGCGTAAAAAAAAAAAAGAAGCACAATCAATTTCTAATGTGGCGGTTTATTACGGCACCCGGCAGACTGACAGACGAGTCGATACACGACAACAAGTTTAATGGTGTTTTTGGGAGCGGCAGTCTACAGCGAGCATGATGGGAAACAAAACTCGGGGGCGATGGATCCGTCTCGAAACTGTTTCAGAGGAAACGGCTGGAAAAATACACAAATGTGACATAACATGATAAACACTTTTACTGCTAAACAGAGAAATGACTGTCAAAGCCCTACAACACACACAGAGCGGTGTGTGTGTGAGTGTGTTAAAGTTGATTTTAAATCCAAAGACACTACTTGGGTTCCCCTCTCCTGCTAAAATGAAAACATACACACTTTCACCTTTTTAAAGTACAAAAGCAGGTATTCTTTACAGTGTTATTGAATACTGACTGCTGCACTAACACACTAACTGTCTTCCCCCCCACAAAAAAAGAGAAAACTTTCCATTACAATGTAGAAACATCAGAGCAGAAAACCCATAAAGCTCAGCGGCGGCTAAACAGAGACGGGGAAATGAATCCTCAGAGAGACGTTAACATGATCCGCTAAATAAGCATGTTCCATTAAATAAACACGTGTGTATCAGTCCCAGTAGTGCATGAAGACACGTTTAAACATGAAAAACACAGAAGCTACTGACAGCAGACAGAGATTCAGTTCATGCAGAACAAAGTGTGTGGAGGCCGGCGGTGCGAGGAGCAGCTAGTCTTGCAGTTTCCGTTTCTTCTAGTTATTAATCGTTAGAGAAGCTAAAGTGAGCCGGACTGTCAGTCTGTGAGGAAGAGCGTCACTGCTGAGCCGCCGCCTCCTCCTCCTCCTCCTCTTCCTCAGACTCTTCCTGCTGGCTTTTCTTCTGAAAAACACAATAAGAGGAGATGAAGCTTTAATGATCGGCATGTGGAAACTGGGCTGTCACAGCAGCAAATACAGAAAATAGCAGAATATATAATAATGTATTAAGAAAACAGCTGAATATATAATAAAATATATAGAAAATAGCATAATATATCATAATATACATAGAAAATAGCCGAATATATGATATATATAGAAAATAGCATAATATATCATAATACATATTGAAAATAGCATAATATATCATAATATATATAGAACATAGCATAATATATAATATATTACGAAAAATAGCAGAATATATAATGATATATATATATTGAAAATAGAAGAATATATAATAATATATATAGAAAATAGCCGAATATATAATATAAACATAGCAAAGAAGAGATCCCCATGTGTTAAGAAATAAATTAAAGGTGCTGTAGCATTTTTAAACATCAATATATCATTGTTAAATTAACTGATATCTTGGTCTAATGACTGTAAACAAATGAGTCCATGTTGGAGCTGATTGCTCTCCTCTATCTCACTCCAGTAGTATTGTTAGTTCTAGTGTTTCTCCACATTAAGACTACATTTCCCATCAGCCCCGTTGCTTCCTGCCCCCCCCCCCTCCCTGAAGAGGATCAACATGTTGGAAGTGATTTCTCCATCTTCCTTTCCCTCCTTCCACCATCTGCTGCCAGAAACTCTTTCAGCTTTAGCTCCGTTTGCTCTGGAAGAACAGAACCTCTTCCTGTTTTGTGCCGTAAAGCGATCCAGCAGATTTCCCTCCAGATCCACCAGGTGGAGAAACTATGGAGGATGCAGAGTAGAGGCTGATAGAGGCTGACAGGCTGCTCACTGATGGACTGGTCTGTTTACAGTAATTAAACTAAAGCCTCTAATTGAATCTGGAGGCCGCTCAGTTCTTCTTACCAGTTTGAGGAAGTCGATGAGCTTGTAAGCGTCTTCTCCGGTGGAAAGGTCCACGAAGTCTCGCGGGATCCTGTAGCTCAGACAGGGGCTGGGCTGCACCGTCACCTCGCTGGTGGTGTAGCGGAACGCCGGGCCCTCCTGCACGCACACACACACACGCACACACACACACACACACACACACACACACACACACACACACACACACACAATATAGTTCATTATAAAAACTAACGTATCGCGTATTGAATCATATCCTGAGACAAACAGATCGTCTCAGCTCTGTTATTTACCTGCTGCTGGGCGGTCTCTCCCTCCTCCTGATTGGCTGACAGGCTGGTTCCAGACGTCAGCTCCTCCCAGCTGAACAGCAAGGAGTCTGTCACCTCTCCGAAAGGGTTCAGGTCGATCAGCCACACCCTCCCCTGCAACACACACACACACACACACACACACACATGTACTACACTTACTATGTAATGACATGTGAACTATTCCTTTAAGTCGGGAGACATTTTTCTTAACATCAAAACTCTGCGGTGGACTCACCCTGCTGTCTCTGTACACGTCAAACACAACTGTAACACAGAAGAACAACAACATAAATATAAACTTCATGTGTCATTTTCATTACATCACTGCAAAGCACTTCACTGAAATGAAGCCTATAGACGGGTATCATTGGAAATTTTTCAATACAAAGTCAGAAACAGTTTATTAGCCATCAGTCTGGGTGACTTGGTGCAGGAATATATTAATAACCGAAGCAGTGACATCACATACTGACACACATGGTACAGAGACATTAACAGCCACTGCAGGGCGCTACAGTATATGTAACTATTATATATTTATGCAGATACCGCTGCGTAAAAAGTATATTTTTGATACCTTTGTTAATTACAAGCACATTTTATCATGTGATACAATAAATTATCTTAAACCAGATACCTTGGTTTAAGTATTAAACGGATCATTTGATTGGTTTGGCTGGTTTCGAAAGCCAAATTAAAGACTTTTTTTTTAAACGTGAACTAGAATTGAATGTAAGACCAATTTAAAAACTAAAACAAAGAAAGAAAGCTGACAACATCAGCCTGTTTGTGACTGAACAGCTGATGAAAGCTGTGAAACTATAAATGGGCAGAATAAGAAAAAGGAAACAAGGAAATGAACAGTTAATGGACTACTAAGTCTGTTGTGGATTCATCTAACAAACCTGACATGACATGGTGAAGAAATAAGACCTTTAATAGCTGTATTTAAGACATTTTAATACTTTTTAAGGCCTTCAATTTTGGTCATTTTAAGACTTTTTTAGGATCTGTGGACAGTCTATACAGGTCAAATTGATTTCCTCAATAAAAACCCTCTCACACTACAAGAAAATGTGAGCTCTTGGTTGTAAGAATCTGAAGTTTTGAAGCTTTTTGATTCCTTAAAAGTCATTATGGATATTAAAACCCGGCACTGTGCTAATCAGTGAGGTGGAATTATTGCTGTCTGCCTGTCTTGCGATTCCTCTTTACGTGGAATCCAGGCGGCTAACAGGGATTCATATTTTAAAAAATATTGAATTATTAACACTACGTCCGGCCCAAACTCCCAGAAGCCCCGGCTGCTCACAGTCTTCGTCCGGGAAGTGGTACTGGATGTGCTGGCTGAAGAACTCCTGCAGCGCCTGGCTGATCTGCGGCTCCTGCTTGGAGATGTGCTGGTAGTACTGGGTGTAGTCTCTCTGGGAGATTCCTAGCACACAGAGACAGGATCAATGAGGCTGATTATTGATTTTTATACATGAAATCATCTTGATTAGCCCGCTGAATAAAGATGCTGCGTGTAGCGTCTTAAACATCAACATATCTTTGTTAAATTAATAGAGATATCTTGGTCTAATGACTGTAAACAAATGAGTCCATGTTGGAGCTGATTGGTCACAGCAACAAACACAGAAAATAGCAGAATATATAATAATGTATTAAGAAAACAGCTGAATATACAATAAAATATATAGAAAATAGCATAATATATCATAATACATATTGAAAATAGCATAATATATCATATATAGAACATAGCATAATATATAATATATATTACGAAAAATAGCAGAATATATAATGATATATATATAGAAAATAGAAGAATATATAATAATATATATAGAAAATAGCCGAATATATAATATAAACATAGCAAAGAAGAGATCCCCATGTGTTAAGAAATAAATTAAAGGTGCTGTAGCATTTTTAAACATCAATATATAATTGTTAAATTAACTGATATCTTGGTCTAATGAGTGTAAACCAGAGAGTCCATGTTGGAGCTGATTGCTCTCCTCTATCTCACTCCAGTAGTATTGTTAGTTCTAGTGTTTCTCCACATTAAGACTACATTTCCCATCAGCCCCGTTGCTTCCTGCATATCTGAATGTGAGCGGAGTCTCCGGCTCTTTTACCGATAAGTTTGTTTTCTTTGACGAAGCAGCGAAACTCCCCGCCAGGGATCAGCTCACTCCACTTCCTCAGGACCAGCTGAGGAGCAAACACAACGCAGTGTTAAAGAGTCTATATACAGTATGTGTGTGTGTGTGTGTGTGTGTGTGTGTGTGTGTGTGTGTGTGTGTGTGTGTGTGGTATCTGTGTTACCCAGCAAGCATTTGATGGACGGCGACATGCAAGAAATGGTCAAGTCCAACTAAGGTTCGACCAGTATGGGTTTTTGAAGGCTGATATTTTTGCACTGAAGCTGCTGATACTTTCCAGTATTCAGAGTTTCCCCTCAGAGTTTTCTTCTCATCAGGATGAAAAGCCTAAAACTAAAACTCTCCACTGAAACCAGACTGAAGATTGTATTTTAGTGTCAGCAGCTCTTTAAGGCAGGGAGACAAACCCTTTGCTGGGTAAAGCCGTCATGAGAGTGTGACTTTAATGCAAGGTGACGATAGCAAATATGATGCAAAACACTACAGAACAGTGTGTGTGTGTGTGTACAGTGTGTTTTTATTCAGCCATACAGTGTGTAAATACCTCATAGCTGATGGCTGGATCTGGAGAGTCGTGGTCGCTGCATTGAAGGAATCTGCAGAAGGAAACAACGGTTACCAATAGGGCTGCAACTAACGATTATTTTCATTGTCGGTTAATCTGTCGATTATTTTCTCGATTAATCGATTAGTTGTTTGGTCTAAAAAAGGTCAGAAAATGGTGAAAAATGTCGATCAGTGTTTCCCAAAACCCAAGATGACGTCCTCAAATGTCTTGTTTTGTCCACAACCCAAAGATATTCAGTTTACTGTCATAGAGGAGTAAAGAAACCAGAAAATATTCACATTTAAGAAGCTGGAATCAGAGAATTTTGATGTATTTTTCTTAAAAAATTACTCAAACCGATTAATCAATTATCAAAATAGTTGGCGATTAATTTAATAGTTGACAACTAATTGATTAATCGATTAATCGTTGCAGCTCTAGTTACAAAACAGGTAAAAACACACCGCGGCTCCGAGGGTTCGGGGTTTGACTTTAGATTTAATTTATCACACAGATTTTAAAGCATGGCAAAAACTTACCACGGGTCTCAAAGTGATCAAGGAGAACACAAAAAGTCACAGTATCTATCCTGACTGACAGTGGGCGGGGCCAGATGCTCCGACGGCATCTAGTTATGTAAATCGTGGATTGTTGCCGTTCCGGTGTTGTCACAACGTTGCGTGATTTTAACGAGTTCACATCACTAGCTGGTAAGAGCTGTTTGGGAAGCTTTGGTCCAGAACAAACAGGGAAACACTCCTTCCTTCAGAGTTTCCCATCGACCTCAACGATGATGACGACTTATTTTCAGTATTTCTCTTACTTGTCCTGACCTGCAGTGACAGCAGTGTGTTTCCAGTAGAATCCAATGGTAAACAGGGGCAATATCCCAGTCTGCACTGCACTCATGTTCCCTCTCTATCTGAGTACTGAGCGGTTTGACACAGGGTTTTGTTTTTTGATTGTTGTTTGACAACAATTAATCGAAATTTTATCGAAATCGCAATATGGCCTACTGCAATTTTCAAATCGCAGGAGGCGCAATATTTGTTAAAGGCGAAATGTGTGTCAAAATACCATTTTAAATTAAATATTGTCGTGCTGCAGAGATGTCCTGGCCTACACATCATATTCTACAGACTTAAGAAAACATCTTTGTTTGGTACAGATCCCCGCAAAAATCACACCATAATCATTTTAATACGTTTTTCAATGAAAATGAGAATAACGATGTAAAAATGATCATTCCCTCTAATATCGCAAATCATTTCGCAATTGCAATATCAGTCAAAATAATCGCAATTAGATATTTTTTCAAAATCGTTCATCCCTAGTTTGACACATCTTCAATAACAAGAAAGTGTCATGTGTGTGTGTGTGTGTGTGTGTGTGTGTGTGTGTGTGTGTGGTGAGTATACAAGCAAGATTAGCGAGATCAGCCTAACGTGACGCAGCGTTACAGAACGCTTTAGAGTAATTTCTATATACGTACTGACTGACTTTTGATTTTCCGTGGCGATATTGTGGCGATACGACGAATCCGCCTGCAGTATTTATGTGAAACACCGAGCTGACATCGGGCGGGAGAGTTTCCCCGGTCGCTCTGCTCTGTAGGAACTGAACATGAACAATGAAATGACTCCGGCTGACTTGGTGATTGCGTTGCTCAGTGTGAACGCTCAGTTACTAAAAATGTTGGCAGGAAGTGGGGATAAAAGTGTCCATTGAGCTGCATGTATATCACTTCACTCTCTCTCTCACAAACACCTCTGCAGATTCTATGAACTGCAGTAAATCGTGCGACGCAGTAAGTCTTCCTCCTGCCAGGAAACAGCGGACCGGGAGCCATAAATCTGCTGCAGAGTCAAGACTGAAACGCTGCGCCTGGATATTTTGTGTTACCGTCCGCCATTTAAATGCAAAGTAACTGCATAAGTTTGGACCTGGTTGTGTGTGTGTGTGTGTGTGTGTGTGTGTGTGTGTGTGTGTGTGTGTAAGGCTCACGGCTGTGTGAGGTCGTGGGTGATGAAGTCTGAACTCTTGAAAAGCAGAAAGACGTCGCTGAGGCTCTGACACTGCAGGGAGCTGTTCAGAGCGATCCAGTTAGCATCCTGCAGGGGAGGCACGCACACACACACACACACACACACACACACACACACACACACACACACAAACTGTTACTTCATTTCAAAACGGCAAAAAACAAAAAAACAAATCATCAGAGGGAGATATTTTTACCCGCGGAGCGCTCCAGTTGAGTTTGGGGAAGACACGCCCACCCAGCGCGTTTATGGCCTCCAGCACTTTACAGGTGAATTCTGGGAACTCGGGAGCCTGGCGAACACAAAGCCGCGGCGTCACGACACGCCTCTGCGGGCTGAATATGGTGTAAACATCTACTCTTTTCAAACTATTACTCGAAAATACTCACTGTGACAGTGGTGGTTGTCTCATCATCTGACCACTAGAGGGGAGGAGAGAGTGAAGCGCAGGACGATAAGAAAGTCAAACAGCAATATGAAGACAAAAACTGAGATTTAACACTTTTTTCCAGATTTAAATGTTTTAAATCTACAAGGGAAAGACAGAAAGCTGGTGTCCTGTCCACCAGGCAACTCTCTCAGTGACATAACGTGCATTTTTGGTGTCTAAATCTATTATTTTTCAAGATGTAATATATTAAATAATTCTACAATATTTAATCTGTGACAAACCACTTTCATTTTATTGAAATGCAATTCATTTTTGTCTTTGTTTTTCTGAGTTTTGCTGCTCCAAAGTCCAAAAAATGTCAGGTGGTGCAACAACAAAACCACAATAAAAAGGTTAATTTTCTCAATACAGTTCTTACAGTTATTTTAGACACTACAGTGATTCATGTTTTTAGTTTTTCAGTAATGGTAAATACAGTGAAAGTGCATTATTTAACAATTTTATACAGTTGCACCACCTGACATTTTCTGGGAAGTAAGATCAGAAATCTAAAAATGAATTAATGACATTTTAAAAGTTATAAAACAAATATGTAAACACAATACATTCTTCTGGACTTTTTTTCTTCTAGTCAGATGTTTTTTCTCTTTCGAAAACCTTATCTGTCACCGACCCAAGACGGAAACTTGGAGCTTTTATGGAAAAACTCGAAAATATTTTTAACTTCTATCGTCTGGCAGTGTTGGAATCCAGCAAAACAAAGCCACATTTTCACTGACAATAACGCAAAGAAAGAAGACAGCGTGAATAAAGCTGATGAGAAGCGAAGAGAGTTTCCTGGTGGAGACGTGACCTCACTTCCTCCTCCTGTACCTGGATGTCTTCCTCTGCGTCCGAGTCGCTGCTGTTGGTGTGAGTCCGCTGTGTGTTGTGATCACTGGAGGAGGAGAAACCACATCACAACCTGACAACTCACTGCAAGGGAAGTTCACATGTTGGCAGCACCAAACTGCTTGAATCTGGAGGACTTCACTACCCAGAAGTCCTCTTCTTCGTAGTGTGTGTGTATGTGTGTGTGTGTGTGTGTGTGTGTGTGTGTGTGTGTGTGTGTGTCTCACCTCCCAGAGACTACCAGTGTTCCATCGTCCAGTAAATAATCTATTACATTCTGAGGCAGTGGGAGAATCAGACTGGAAAACAGATAAACAAATTAAAGTTAAAAAAAATAAAAATAAAAATAATAATAATAACAGAAGACAACAGACAGATTAAGGACTGACTGTAAACAACAAGCTGCTCTGCCTCCTGTTGTCAAACATGATTATTACTGTTAGAATTGATGTTACACATAATAATTACCGTTAGAATTGATGCTAAACATGATAATTACAGTTATAATTGATGTTCAACATGATAATTACACTGAGAATTCCCCTGAAGAAGAAGCTGCACCTTGTTTCTGTCCTGCTAGCTAACGTTAGCCGCGGCAGCTAGCTAGCTTAGCTTCATTTCACAACAACAACAACAATATTTCCCAGACTTTGTGTATCAAGTATCGGTGTTTACCTTTTAATCGTGTGTTTCTTGAATATCGGATACCAGACCGAAAACTGACAGTTGACAACTTGCTCCTTCTTCATGCTGCAATTCCTGTAACGGAAGTGTGTCCATCGGTAAATACATCCCCCCCACGTTCGTGTTGATACTTTTGGTTCCGCTTCGTCGTTCTGCGCCTCCAGCGGACGCATGTTAAGAAGCAACAATATTCTCTGTTTGAATTACATTACATTACATTGCAATACATTAAAATTCAATCGTAAAGAGAGTATATATGGATTGCTGTAAAGGTGTGATAGATGTTTTTCTCTCAGAGGGGGACGTCTTTCTGAGGTGCACGTGTAGGCGTGGTCACTGCTGAGTTGTAGTCGAAGACCGCCTATTGAGAAGAGCATTCACTCAATAGTATAAAAACAAAACAAAATGTACAGATGTACGACTACTTGGCTAGGTGGCAACTGAACAGTTAGCAAACATAGCTGTTAACATTACTGTACATACGCACTTTTACAACAATACGTATTATTATAAAATGCCATGGTATATGTTGTCTTACAGTCATACAGAGATTTATATATATATACTGTATATATCAATATAGCCTATATAACAGATTTCTGCTCTACATTTGTGCAAAAAACTTGTCACAAAGATAATAATCACTACTTTTCTACCAATCCCGAGAGCAGACTCTGGTGACGTTTGCGGTACCCGGAAGTGGCTGCGGAGTGAGACCTCTCTACTTTTTCACCCTCTCTGCTGCTACTAATAGACGGTTGGACTTTCACGTGAGTTAAATTTAAAGTTTTCCCATTTTTAATTTATTATTTAAAGTTTAAAATAATCCAGATTAGATTTAATGCCGGTCTAAACCGTTAAGTACTCCCCGTTTACTGAATAAGGGGAAAAAACTGAGTAAATCCGTGAGTTTGCTGGGGAAAAGTTGCATTGATTTGGTTGGATTGCCGGTAGCTAATGTAGCAACTAACCAGAAACGTTATTTATTCCTATCAGTTAAATCAAAATGGTGGATATCTCTTTGTATTTTGTCTTTTTCTTCAGCCGAGCTTGTGTTGAATCGTGTTGTTTGGTGTTAACGAAGTCTGACTCGACTTTAAACTGTTTTTTTCTTCAGTTTTTTTAGATGAAAATGAGCAGCACAGACGAACCGAAGTCGACCACCGTCCCTCACATAGTGAAGGAAGAGGTAAAACAGATTTTTCTTTAAACTCTGTTTCTGAATAAACTCCCATGTCAGCTGCGTTACGTTATGCTGCCTTCAGGTGCTCCTCGTAAACTCCGACTCCTAGCGCCAAAGGGCCGCTAGATGGCGTACAAAACTCGGAGAGGTCTATAACGAGAAAACTAAGTTATCCAAACAGATGTACGTAATCCTTTACTTGTCTACTTTCACCGTGCTGGCACGTGCTACATCTCCTCTGCACAAATAAACTTTAAAGACAAGTTTACCCCCAAATCCCCATTGTAGCGTAATCACAGATGGCCGACAGATGCCTCGACTTCTTCGCTGGTACTGTGCTTCCGAGCCGACGGTGGTCGAAAGGTAGATTGCAATAATCGTGTTTTATGATCAGCGAAATGAGAGATTTAAGAAGCATAGTAGGCGAAGCGGCACCACTCGTTAGCACGGTGCCAGCGAAGAAGTCAAGGCGCCTGTCGGCCATCTTTGATTTTGTTACGACTAAGGATCTTGGATCAGGGTTTCCTTCCTCCCAGGTCTTAGTATCATGTAGATTTTACCCTCAAAGTTTCAATAAAGTCTTTCATTTTCCCAAAAATGCAGCTTTCGGGAACTCAGAGCTAAAGCTAAAGCTAATGCTAGCTTGTGGTTGACGTTTCTATTCAGCCCTTCAGAATAAAAGTCCCTCGGCACTATACCAAAAACCTGTGAGAGAGAAGGAGTGCGCCAATACTTTGCGGGTTAAGAAACTAGTAACATACAAACTTTACTGTCATTCAGAACTCGCTTCTTACCCCGCAATGTATCCTGCGCACTTCTGTACTATTTTCGGTTTTGTATCTGATATTGAAGAAAAAGATAAACACCTCTTCTTAATACACACAGTCTTGGAAACAGTTTTCTGCTCTCTGTGTTCCAGGTGATGGCAGCAGGGAAATGGGTGAAGCTGGAGAAAACCACATATGTTGACCCTGCTGGAAACACCAGGTACTGTACTATTACACCATTACCATTATTACTATTACTGAAATGACTTCGAAAGCATCTCAACCCCCCCCCCCCCCCCCCTCCCTTGTCTTCCTTCACCAGAACCTGGGAGAGTGTGAAAAGGACAACGAGACAAACCAACACAGAGGCAGACGGTGAGTGTCTGCACAGTGAATTTAAACACATTTATTCACATATGCGTCACTGTTGTGGGCTGTCTGGTAGCTCTTTCCTCTGCCGCACAGGAAGTGATGCATTTTACGTTTCCGCTTTGTTAGTTTTGGAATAAACAGAAGAAGAAGAACTGGGTAGTTAGCATGAGCAGCGATAGCCACCATGGCTGAAAAGACAGAGAAAAGAGAAACTCAAACTGCATCGACAGGAAAATCCAAGCCCCGCCCACACTGTTTGATTGACAGGTGACTGATTGATTGTCTAACGCAGAGTTCCCTGTCTGGTTTCAGGAGTGGGGATCATCGCTCTGCTGAAGCGGACTCTGCACAAAGACTGTGTTGTGATGGTGAAGCAGTTCCGTCCTCCGATGGGAAGTTTCACTCTGGAGTTTCCTGCAGGTCGCTCTCCTCTCCAAACTCTCTACTTTTATATTTCTATACATTTATATTTCTATTCATATTAGCAGAAGGATGATCTGTCCTTCCAGTTATTTCTGCCTCAAACACTTAACTGTATTTTTACTTAAACAGGAGCATGAGAAAGCAAGAGCAAACAATCCTTCCCCTTTAATAAATTAATCCCTATGTTGTTTGAATCTACTTTCAAAGCCTTTGAAGGCATTTTGACAACAAATTAGACGGTCAAGTTTATTATTTTGATGATTGTTTGTCAGATCAGGAGTTCAGTTGAGCATCGTCTCACTTCATTTGGCATTAACCAATAATTCTCTTCACTCTCTCTCATACCTGCAGACTTTTCTCATTTGAAAAGTTTGTGAAAATGAATGGATGGCCTTGAAAGTACTTGATTTATTTTTATTTTTTAAAGCACCCAAATTCATCAGTACGAATCAATACCCCTTCCTAGCATCAAAACTCCACAATTAAGGATTTCAACAAGATTTCTGGAATTTTGACCAATTTTGAACGCTTGAAATTCACCAAACAACACCTTGAAAGTCAACAAAAGTCGTTGAATTTGATATCTGGCTGAGTGTAACGCATGCCATGTAGTTTCTTCAGGCTCAGATCCAGCTCACATCTTTCCTGCCGTTCTCCAGACAGAGAGACAGAAGCATAGCTGCAAAACCCGCCGGGGCTGCTGGGAGGTTTCTGTCTCTGTGTTTCTGTTTCTGTTTCTGAGCTTTCTGGTGTTTCATCGTTCAGGTCTGATCGACGAGGGGGAGAGCGCCGAGACGACCGCACTGAGGGAGCTGAAGGAAGAGACCGGCTACAAAGGAGAGGTGGTGGGAGTCACTCCAGGTATTACACACACACACACACACACACACACACACACACGTAGCAGTGTTGGCTGTATCTTATCTCCTGTGTGTGTTTGTGCGGTTCAGACTTCGATCTGACCCAGATCCCACTGTCCTCATTTTTATCTTACAAAACTGAAAATACAATGTGAAAGAACTGAGTATGTATGCGATGTGAAAATAAACGAAAATATAGAGATATTTGCAATATATAACAAATGAGAAAATATGAGAATATGAAAAAATATGGGAATTTGATATGGCAATATTCTCCAACTAGAAGGCGTTCTGACAACACAAACCTCCTACTGAACAATCCTCCAACACATCACTCTGTCTGTCACTTCAGTTTGAAGTTAAATTGATTTCTTCACCCAAACAGACACTTAGGATTTAGAATAAAGTCTCTATGTCTGTTACTTTCATAGTTATGGTTAAAATAACAATAATTGTCTAATGGCAGAAATCCCAGATCAGGATCGGCTCTAAAATCTAATCAGTTGTTTCTTGGCTGGAGGCCGATCTGTTCAGAACTCGTTGTGAAATCCTGCTGACAGACAAACTGACAGAAGAAGTAACTAAAATCACAGTATATAATTATACAAGATTATTTCTCCAGCCCTAGAAAGATGCTATATAAATAAAGTTTGTGATTGTGTGTTATTATTATTATTATTATTATTATTATTATCAATGTGAATGAATTTCTGGAGGTTGTGTTCCAGACGGGGAAAGTGGGGAATTTGATAAATTCTCTGGGGAAGTCGGAGAATATCAGGGGGTTGTGATTGTTGTTATTGTTGTTGCAGTGTCTGATTATTGTTGTTGTTGTTGCCGTAGTAACGTGTCTGGACCCTGGTCTGTCAAACTGCACCACTCAGATCGTTATGGTCAACATCAATGGAGACGATGTAGAGAACATCAACCCAACACAACAGCTGGGTGAGGAGACAAGCAGGACTCATTCATTCACTCACCTGTTCATTCACTCACCTGTTCATTCATTCACTCACCTGTTCATTCATTCACTCACCGGTTCATTCATTCACTCACCTGTTCATTCATTCACTCACCTGTTCATTCACTCACCTGTTCATTCATTCACTCACCGGTTCATTCATTCACTCACCTGTTCACTCACTCACTCATTCGTTCGTTCATTCATTTCATTTTTTCACTCATTCATTCACTCATTCATCCACTCATTCATTCACTCATTCATTCACTCATTCATTCACTCATTCACCTGTTCATTCATTCATTCACTCATTCAGTAACATAGTCACTCGTCCATTCACTCATTCATTCACTTTCATTCATTCATCTGTTCATTTATTTGTTCACTCATTCAGTAACATAGTCATTCACTCATTCATCCATTCATTCAGTAACTCAGTCACTCATTCATTCACTCATTCACTCACTCATTCATTCATTCACTCATTCATTCATTCATCTGTTCATTTATTCGTTCACTGATTCAGTAACGTAGTCATTCACTCATTCATTCAGTAACTCAGTCACTCATTCATTCACTCATTCAGTAACTCAGTCACTCACTCATTCACCCGTTCATTCATTCATTCAGTAACTCAGTCACTCATTCATTCATTCATTCGTCCAGTTCCATTCAGTCAGTCACTCATTCATTCGGTAACTCAGTCACTCATTCATTCTTTCATTCATTCAGTAACTCAGTCACTCACTTATTCACACATTGATTCTTTCACTCATTCACTCTTTTATTTACCAACATAAATTAATTCACTCATGCATTCATTCACTTGTTCATGCACTCACTCACTCACTCACTCACTCACTCAGAACAGTTTGTTTGTTCATTAATTTGCTCATTCATTCATTCATTCATTTACTCATTCTGTACCAAATATTACCTGAGGCTCATCTCCATGTTGAGAATATAAAGTGTCCTGTAACAGTTTCAGTCTCATGCTGATCGTCTCTCTCTCTCCTCTCTTCTCAGGTGAAGGAGGTGAGTTTTCTTCAGTTTTGTCTCTCTTACTGTTTCAGAAATGATCTTCTCTCTTTGTGCAAAACATCACACAGCCTTTCTTCTTTTCTCAGAATTTGTTGAAGTCGTTCTGTTGCCTCTTGATGAATTCCAGACGAAGATAGACGGTGAGGATTTCACTTTTTAATGTTATGATCATTTGTTTTGTGCCTATAAGGATTTTTACTGTTGACACCATTGAATCTGTCACACACTGTACTGCTTAACAATAAAAATACATTGTGGTGGGAGGGTATATTATATTTTAAAGCAGAATAATAGTCTATCATATGCGTAACGTTCTCATTGTCACCAAATCATCATCACTTTTTTTGTCTGAATTTAAATGAGTTGTTCTAGAGTGAAGTATGCGTTCTACTGTAAGATATTTTATTGTATTGAAAGAAAAAATTGAAAATAGCTTATGATTTCAGCCAAGAATACAACTTTCAGTCACCAGAGTCGAGACGGACTGAAGGAAACGCAAAAGTTAGAATTTTTTCCAACGTTAAAGTAGACGTTACGTTATCGCTAAAACTGTCTCTCATAGGAATGAATGGATGTCCAGCGCGCCGTAACATCACGCAAAAAAGTGAGCTGTTAAATAAGAAACACGTCTGAAACACGTCTGAAACACGCTAACGCCAGTCTGTCTGTCTGTGTGTTTTCCCCGCAGAGCTGCTGAAGAAGGAGAAGATCGTGGTCGATGCTAAAGTTTACATCTTCGGCATGGGGATGGTCCAGGCCTTCTTCAAGCCCCGGGAGCTGCCTGTCCTCAAACAGTGAGAGAGAGAGAGGGAGAGAGAGAGAGAGAGGGAGAGAGAGAGGGAGGGAGAGAGGAAGGGAGAGGGAGAGAGAGAGAGGGAGAGAGAGGGAGGGAGAGAGAGGAATAGTCTTTTCTGTTACATAGGTTTCCTACACAGGTCTGGAAGAGTCTGGAAAAAGAATTTGGTCATCTCCGTCTTGTTAAAGCAATATTCCACTTAGTTTTAATATGGAGGTTATTTATTTGAAAAGCAGAATATAATCTCCTCACCAAGATCAGATGCAGCTGGACGAGTTTGTAGCGTTCAGATTTTTACTTCCCATTCATTTGAATGGAAACTGACATTGAACACTGTTCCTGTTTGGGAGACCGGATCTACTTTTATTTTTGAATACTAATTGTAAAGCAAGAAATGCAAAATGACGATGGACCAATTACTGCTTTATTGTCTTAAAAGGAGGATCTGTTGAATCTGTTCACCAGCGTGTTCAGTGGAAGTTTTCAGGATATTTTCGTGGCTCATTCAAACGCTACAAACTCGTCCAGCTGCATCTGATCTTGGTGAGGAGATTATATTCTGGTTTTCATGGCGGTCAAGAGCCGAATAACCCCCATGTTAAAACTAAGTTCGGAAATCGTGCGAAAAAGTTTGGAAAAATATTGTTGTGCCGTCCCAAAATACAAAAAAACCCGACACATTTACTGTCATTTTAGACCCCTGTCACCTCACATGTTTTGATATTTGTTGCTGTGATGAATAATCTTCATCTAGAGAGTGAGTAGGGGAAAAACCTCTGCCTGCGTAAATCATACTGAACCCCCAAATCTTCCAATCAAATCAAGAAATGAAAGTATTGGAGAAGAAGAAGTTGAGCCTGTGCAGGAGCCCCGGTTACACCGCACCAACCACAGGGTTTCTCTCGTCGGCGTTTAGCTGCAGATCGGAGGTTCATCCAGTGAGAATCATGCAGCATTTAGTCTAATCCCTTCACATGTAATCCAGACCAATCCAGTGTGGAAGAACTACCATGCACCTTAAAGTCACGTCTGCCTTTTAGAAGTAGGGAAAAGGTAAATTCCGGGTTTTTATGAGATATTCCAAGTATGATAGTATCAAATTTGATAGGATTTTTTTATGTAATAACTGTGATTGTGAAACATTCCTAATCCGTGCTAACATGCTGTTTTGCTGAATTAAAGGAAAAATCCACCCTGAAACACTTTGACACTGTTAAAAATCTGCTGTCGGTGATGTACTTTGCACTCCTGGGTCCTTTCTTTCTTCTTCAGTGGAGTTTGATGTGAGAAAATGTTTCAGGATGTAAAACATCAGCGGTAAACGTCAGGTTTTGGTGTCAGTCCCTCAGAATCAAAGAGCGAGGGCTTCTTTCTAGAGCCGCCATTTTGCACCAAGAGACGTTCAACAATCATACAGGGAGAAATCCATCGTAGAAGAGGAGAGAGACCAGTTTCTCCACCCACAGGAGCAGGAGAGAGACCAGAATGCACTGCAGCAGAGAGACAGGTTGAGGGTTGAGGAAGGGGAGAGAGACTCTCACTTTTATCTCGACTGGAGAAACTCTCACTCTGCCATCACTCTCTCCTCTTGCATGTAAAATCCAGCTGGATCTCGCCTGTTCTCTGGAGGTTGTTGAAAGGCATGCTGGGAAATGTAGGAAATCACTAACTGCAGTAGAAGAAGACGAGGCAGGTTGAGGGAAAGTGGGTTCACCAGAAAAGTAAATAACAACGCTTCATCACTAAATAACTCCTGGAATGTATTGATGATGTTTAACAGTGAAATAAGGATCTGAGGTGGATTTTCTTCCTTTAACTCCATTGTAAAGCACAGCAGAGGTACTGTATTGAAAAAGACTAACAGATAAATGGGAAATACTCCTTGCTGTGCGAGTAACTCAACACTGATACTGTACTGAACTAACAACTAGAAATAACTGAATTGAAGGAATAAACGTGATATTGACTTTGCTCTTATCTGAATCTTTTCTTCTCTCTCACACACCTCATGTCGGCGAGTTTGATGGTTCCCAAGCTGGGGTCCTGGGACCTCCAGGGGGTCTTGAGGAACAGTTTAATTTCACTATTAATTTGTACCCATGAAGTTAGTCCAATTAGAGAATCTAAAAGAATGATTTTTGATCATAGGTTTCACTTTACCCACTGTCATCATGTCCCCACCTGCAGTATAGACTATTCTGTATTCTGTACAAACAAAAAATATATGTATTTTTTTCAGATGAGTGTCTGTGATCTAATGTGAATCTATTTGGAGGGCTTTAATACGAAAAAGTTAGGGAAATCTCTGCATTACTGGTTTTTATTCAGGTATTTTCTCCTTTGGGGCGAAGGGGGGCGCTGAAGAAACTAACGGGTCACGTCGAACCTGTGCGGGATCCCACGAAGAAGAAGATATAGCCATTAGCCAATCATATGGCTCGGTCAGCACGCAACACAAACTTCTCTCCCAGTACGAAAAAACTATAAACAGTTAGCTAGCTGGGGAAGCAATTTTCAAAGCAGCAAACAAAACAAAACAAAACCAACAAGTGAACACGGTTGGCTCGAGCGGGAAAGCCGAGTCGCGCGAAAATTGTGACAGCGAGAAGTAAGTTATCAAGATAAACGACGAGCTAACGGTAGAGTTTGCTAGCTCGCACTAGCCAGTCGGTGTTGTTATGCTAAGTAACAGTTAACGTTACAGTAATGTTACTCACGTACGACAGGGTTTCTGGTTTTCTTCAGCAGACTCTCAGGTGAATCCTGGTTTTATTTGTTTTTACTGGAAGACAGATGTGGACGACCTGAGGATGGAGCTGGCTGTTAAAGGTAAGGCCTGTCTGTCTGTTTTTGGAGCACGCTTAACCCCAATACATGCTGTTTCTCCCTGTAAAGAGACCTGCATCTACTGGGCTTACACTGTACTGTACCTCTGTTTGCTATTAGTCTGTAATACAACAGTACCATTACTGTCTCATTATGGCTCTGGTTTATAAGTGCATACATGTCTATCCAGAGGTGGGAGGCTGAAACCACTCCACTGTCTCTGAGCTCTACTATAGAAACATTCATCTGTTACTTGGATACTCTTTCCTGTGGTATTTGTAATTTTTTATGAATAAACATTCATCAAAACAACGTTACAAAGTGCTGTACAGAAGAGTAAAAACAGGCAAAAAACCGATCAGACCAAAAACTAGAAAGCAAAGACAAAAAAATACAGCATAATAAAGATCCAGGGCATTAATAATAGAACTGTTTTATAAAGGCTTTTCTATAAGAATGAGGGATTTAAAAGAAGATACCAATTTCACAAACTTGAGCTCCTCTCTGACTCCTCTAGTCATTGTCAAAATGACAATTGATTAATTCACTGTCGATCGACTAATCGATTAATCAGCTAATCATTTCAGCACTAGTAAAGGCTGTTACCTGGAGGGAAGAGCCTGGCTGTGAGTCAGTCTGGACGCAGCTGATCCAGGACCTGCTGCTGTGAGTAAAAGCTGTCCGTGTGGTCTGTGTTCCAGGTAAAGCCAAGAGGAGACACCTGAACACGGAGGAGTGTGGTGAACTGGTCGGCGACGCTCTCACCCGGCCCCAAACCGTCCGCCGCAGGCAGAGCAGCCGGGACCCAAACCAGGGGCTTCACCCCCGGACGCCCACCAAGAGACAGAAGCTCGGTAAACTACCTGAAACCCCACACAGTCTGACAGATCTGGCTGTTGAAATCAGTCTGTTTTAGACTTCACAAGCTATCTATTTTTCATAAACCCTAGTTGAAACGAGTCTGTCTCTCTCTCTCTCTCTGTCTCTCTCTATGTCTCTCTCACTCTCTCTCTCCCTCTCTCTCTCACTCTCTCTCCCTCTCCTTTTCCTCTGCTCTCTCCATCAGGAAGTCCTACCGGCCAGCAGCAGCGAGGCATCTCTGACTTCTTCTCCGTGACAGGAGTGGTCAGTTCCAGCCCGCGGAAATCGTCCCAGCCCGGCTCCTCCACACACACACATGGACTCCAAGGAGAGCTCGCTCCCAAGGAGGAGCGAACAGCGTTGCAGGAGGAGGAGGAGGAGGAGGATGAAGACGATGATGTCAGCCTGTTAGCCACTCCGGTAAAGGCGGAGCCGGAGGAAGAGGTGGACTATCTGGAGGGAATCACAGCAGAGATGTTTGGGGATGATGAGGAGTTTGACCACTGTGCCGCCGGTCAGGAAGCGCGAGAGGAGAAGGAACAGGAGGAAGATGAAGTGGAGGCCCTGCCTGACGCCCACTATGGGCTCCTGGGCGGCGGCGGGGGGCGGGGCCTGCTGGAGCCCCAGGGCTGCATGGACGACCTGCCAGAGGAGGTGCTGAGGCAGCTGCTGAGCTTCCTGCCCGCCCAGGACCTGTACCGCAACGCCAGCCGGGTCTGCCACCGCTGGAGCAGCATCGTCCAGGACCCCAAGGTCAGACGGAGGAGTGATGTAACGCTAGTCTGTAGTCAGCTCCACCAATCAGAAGTGATGTAACGCCAGTCTGTAGTCAGTTTAACCAATCAGAAGTGATGTAACGCCAGTCTGTAGTCAGTTTAACCAATCAGAAGTGATGTAACGCCAGTCTGTAGTCAGTTTATCCAATCAGAAGTGATGTAACGCCAGTCTGTAGTCAGTTTATCCAATCAGAAGTGATGTAACAGCAATCTGTAGTCAGTTTAACCAATCAGAAGTGATGTAACACCAGTCTGTAGTCAGTTTAACCAATCAGAAGTGATGTAACGCCAGTCTGTAGTCAGTTTAACCAATCAGAAGTGATGTAACACCAGTCTGTAGTCAGTTTAACCAATCAGAAGGGATGTAACACCAGACTGTAGTCAGTTTAACCAATCAGAAGGGATGTAACAGCAGTCTGTAGTCAGTTTAACCAATCAGAAGTGATGTAACACCAGTCTGTAGTCAGTTTAACCAATCAGAAGTGATGTAACACCAGTCTGTAGTCAGTTTAACCAATCAGAAGGGATGTAACACCAGACTGTAGTCAGTTTAACCAATCAGAAGGGATGTAACACCAGTCTGTAGTCAGTTTAACCAATCAGAAGGGATGTAACATCAGTCTGTAGTCAGTTTAACCAATCGGAAGGGATGTAACACCAGACTAAAGTTAGACACGCCCCCTTCCTGACAGCCAGAGTCAAACTACACAGCAGAGAAACTCCAAGGAAAAGCTAAACCCAGTAAGTCAGTTGATCTGGATGTTACGGTGTGTTTCCCTGCTGCAGTTTGTCCCTCTGAAGAAGCAGTACTACTGCTACATGATGAAGGAGAAGGGCACGGTTCAGGAGATCAACTCCATCCTGAAGAACGCCAGCATATTGGATTCAGCGACGTCTCAACACAGCGTGCGACACCTGGTCGTGTAAGTCTGCTTTTCCTCCAGGAGGGGAGACGCCACGCTTTTCTGTAACGATGCATCAGGAAGGAAGGAAGGAGAGAAGGAAGGAGGGAGGGAGGGAGGGAGGGAGTGGATCGTTACAGAGACGTGGCAGAAACCCATTCATCTCTCTCCTCAGGTTCTGTTCTGTTTCTTCACCTCGCACTTTCTCTCTTACATCACCATTGTATGGTCACCGGGTCATTAACACTCTGACCTTTGACCTCCTTACTAGTGAGCCAAGTCAAGTTTTATTTATTTATAACTCAGTATCACACAGCATACCTCAAACACAAAAGGTAAAAGCAGTGGTCATATAGAGCAGTGATTCTCAACCTTTTTCATATCAAGGACCCTAATTTAGTCCACATTAGAGCCACGGACCCCCATTTGATGAGATTTTGTCTCTTAGACCCAAATCAGAGAATATATTTTTATTGTCAGATATGATTTTGTCCAGAACTCCATGACTGTCTGTATTGTAGGTAGAGAGATAACAGAGAAACTATGATCAGAACAGTCATTCTTCTACATTCTCTAATTGTGTTCACTTCTTGTAAATTAAATAATGCTGAAGTTTAACAATTCATCAATTTGCTGGGAACCCCCTCAAGGACCCCTGGTGGTCCCCGGACCCCACGTTGAGAACCACTGATGTAGACTGTTAAGTACAAACAAATACAATAAAATGCACAATCAATTAATAAGAGAATTAAAACAACAAAATGTAGTTAAAACAATAAAAAGTAGAATGAATAAACAATAAAATAAATAGTGGATAAAAAGTGCTGTCATGATAACCAAAATTTCAACACTGCTTCAAAACTGTTATGAAATATTGAATTCAATATTGAATTTTATGAACTCTCCAGGTCAGTAAGGAAACACTGCTTGATGGTTTTTCTTGCAGTAGTATCATAATAGTATTGAATTTTCAGATATTAAACTTTGTATTGGTGTCCTAGTTAAAATTCTGGTGTCATGACAACACTGCTCCTTCTATTGGTTCCTTGTAGTTTTGCTGATCTAAAAATTTAATCTTATTAAACTGTTGCACTCAATGTGAATCATTCTGGATAAGAGCAGCATTTAAATGTCTAAAATGTAAATGTGATACTAACGTAAAATGTGTGATGACAAAACCATGGGATCGCTGTCACACCCATGTTTAAATGTCGAGTGGGGTAAATCTCTTGTCTGTGTGTGTGTGTGTGTGTGTGTGTGTGTGTGTGTGTGTGTGTGTGTGGGACAGTGTGATGGCCCAGCACAAGCTGAGTGAGCGCGTGCGGCCTGAGGACGTCCTGCAGCGTGTGAAGAAACACCGTCTGTTCCCTCAGGCCGAGTCCTGCCTCAGACTGAGGATCCCCAACATCCAGAAGCATATCAGCCTTGGCATTGAGGTACATCACACACACACACACACACACACAAACACACACACACACACACACACACACACACTTTACTGATTTACTAATGAAGGGTTTCATTCCAAAACTCTTCAAATCTTACCTGCGGTGAAGTCAGTCGTTCATCTGTCCCGCCTGCAGGGTCCGAACCCCTACGCCGCCATGGCGGTGATCCTGATTCTGAGCGAGGGCGTCGGAGACGTTCAGGAGCTGGTCTCTCTGCTCGCCGGCCACCTGTCGCACACCGCCATCACCGAGTTCCTCAGCCAGATGGCCACCATGCTGCTCGCCATGATGAGGAACGACATCCAGATCAGCAGCAGGTCAGGATCCTGATCCTTCTCTAATCCATAAATACACAGCTCTCTCTCTCCGTTTTCTGCCTTGTTTGTCCTCATCGTTCTCCCATGATCCTCTTCTCTCCCGCCTCTCCAGGTTGCACTACAACATCTTCTACGTGCTTCATCTGATGGAGAACTCTTCTTCTGTCGGCTCCGGTCAGAGCGGGTGAGGACCCAAATGCGATGATGTGAAATAAGAATTAGATGCAGCCGCTGTTGTTTGTTCTTAAAGCGGTTTACTGCCTGATTTTTAACCATTAGATGATCACTTATCAGCCATAAATCACAAAGTTTACTGACCTCACTGCACGGGATTTCTGGGTAGTGAAGTTCAGCTACCTCTCGCCATTTGGAGGCGCCAAATTTCCTAGTGCAACTTTGAGGAAAATATAACGCATGTACACCTCAAATAGGATCAAATCTATATATATGTGAGGAGGTTCAGCCTGGTAGCTGACATGTTGTTGTTGTTGTTGTTGTTGTTGTTGTTGTGCCGGTGTGTTTCCCGGCAGGCGGCGGCAGGTTCAGGTGACCCACGAGCAGCAGCAGATCCTGAGCCACGACATCCAGACGGACCACGTGGTGAAGATCATGGCCTTCGCAGGTCAGTCACGGCTCTCCTGCAGGGGGGGACGGGCTTTCTGCCGGTCCTGGACAAGCCCTTCAGTTCAGTTATGGAAATTCAAGGCCTTGAAAGGTCTTGAATATGGTTAAATGTTGCCTTAGAGCTTTAACAGAGGTCTGTGAAAGTATCGCTTTTTCTTCGGTGAAATACTCACTCCTGGTGCAGACATCAATACTCTGATCCTGCGACTGTTTTCTCTTCAGGCTTATTTTTGCAGTGAAATTGGTCTTAAATTTTATTCAAAATAGTTTTATTCAAATCGGCAATCTTGCAGGAACCTGTAATCACTGTGGGGTTAATACTAGTACTACTAATACTACTAAAACTACTTGTATACTGTCGATAGTACCAATACTACTAATGCCACCTCATCTACTAATACCAATATTTCCAATACTACAAATACTAATAATGCTAATAATGAGGCCTGCAAAATTAAGATGTCAAGATGTGTATATACAAGATGCAAAAAGCACAATAAAATAATTGTTCCTCAAATCTTAAAGACTAATAACCATGATTAATATTTATGATTACACAACCTTGCTAATACTAACATTGCTAATACTCAGACTAATACTAATGTACCTATGATACCTGAGTTTTGCTCCACTTTTTTGAAAGCTCTCTGAAGCTGTTGTGATGAAAACTTTTCATCACTGAGTTAAAGCTGCAGTGAAAAAGCATGTTGTAATACAGTCAGTAACCACACATCATTTTCATCTCAACAAAAGCCTTTATCAATTATTGATGAATCTATATTGATCATTAAGGAGGAGATGTAGAGAAAGAGAAACAGACGAGTTGGAGAAGGATTTTGAAGCTTTGAGACAACGGAGATGTGGATTGTGCAAAAGGGGCTGCAGCTCAATATGAGGAAGATGACTGTAATATTTTGTAAATTTTTAAACGCAGCACCAGTCAGGTTAAGTGTACATCCTCTGGAACATCAGCAGGGGGCGTTCTCTCTCTCTCTCTCTCTCTCTCTCTCTCTCTCTGAAGTACCAGCTTAAATCAACAGGTCCTTTTAAAAAGTCTTCAATTATCTGAGTTTAAGGCCTTAAAACATATTAAAATTGTTTTAAATCCAGTTATTACAGGTCTTATTTTTTCACCGTGTAGTGACAGGTTTATCTAAACTGCATGTCCACTCTCAAACAATATGGAAACCTGCTGTCCTTTTTCTTCTTCTGCCCATTTATAGTTTCATAACTTTCATCAGCTATATTTAATCAGAAATAGACTGATTTCTTTCTTTCTTTCTTTCTTTCTTTCTTTCTTTCTTTCCGTTTTATAAATTGGTCTTAATTTCAGCTCCAGGTAGCATTAAAATGTCTTAAAAAATCTTAAATGTCAGTATCAAAGCACCTGCTGTCAGTGCGTCACCTAGTGAGACGTGATGAGCGTCAGCCTCAGAGGTCAGAGGTCAGAGGTCAGAGGTCGTGGTGTTGTGCGCTGCAGGTACGGGGAAGACGACCACCCTGGTGAAGTACGCCGAGCAGCGGCCGCACCTCCGCTTCCTGTACGCCGCCTTCAACAAGTCTGTGGCCAGTCAGGCGCAGCGCTGCTTCCCCAGCAACGTGTCCTGCAAGACCGTCCACTCCATGGCCTTCAACGACGTCGGCAGGAGGTGAGACACGCCTGTCTGTCTGTCTGTCTGTCTGTCTGTCTGTCTGTCTGTCTGTCTGCCTCTGTCTGTCTGTCTGTCTGTCTGCCTCTGTCTGTCTGCCTCTCTGTCTGTCTGCCTGTCTGTCTGTCTGTCTGTCTGCCTCTGTCTGTCTGTCTGTCTGTCTGTCTGTCTGTCTGTCTGTCTGCCTCTCTGTCTGTCTGTCTGTCTGTCTGCCTCTCTGTCTGTCTGTCTGTCTGTCTGTCTGTCTGTCTGTCTGTCTGCCTCTCCGTCTGTCTCTCTCTCTGACTGTCTCTCTCTCTCTCTCTGACTGACTCTCTCTCTGTCTGTCTGACTGTCTCTCTCTCTCTCTGACTGTCTCTCTGTCTGTCTGACTGTCTGTCTGTCTGTCTGTCTGTCTGCCTCTCTGTCTGTCTGTCTGTCTGTCTGCCTCTCTGTCTGTCTGCCTGTCTGTCTGTCTGTCTGTCTGTCTGTCTGCCTCTCCGTCTGTCTCTCTCTCTGACTGTCTCTCTCTCTCTCTCTGACTGACTCTCTCTCTGTCTGTCTGTCTGTCTGTCTGTCTGTCTGTCTGTCTGCCTCTCTGTCTGTCTCTCTCTCTGACTGACTCTCTCTCTGTCTGTCTGACTCTCTCTCTCTCTCTCTGACTGTCTCTCTCTCTCTCTCTGACTGACTCTCTCTCTGTCTGTCTGACTGTCTCTCTCTCTCTCTGACTGTCTCTCTGTCTGTCTGACTGTCTCTCTGCCTGTCTGCCTGTCTGTCTGTCTGTCTGTCTGTCTGTCTGTCTGCCTCTCTCTCTGTCTGTCTGCCTCTGTCTGTCTGTCTGTCTGTCTGTCTGCCTCTCTGTCTCTCTCTCTCTCCGTCTGTCTCTGTCTCTGACTGTCTCTCTCTCTCTCTGTCTGTCTGACTGTCTCTCTCTCTGTCTGTCTGTCTGTCTGTCTGTCTGTCTCTCTGTCTGTCTGCCTCTCTCTCTGTCTGTCTGTCTCTCTGTCTGTCTGCCTCTCTCTCTGTCTGTCTGTCTCTCTGTCTGTCTGCCTCTCTCTCTGTCTGTCTGTCTCTCTGTCTGTCTGCCTCTCTCTGTCTGTCTGTCTGTCTGTCTGTCTGTCTGCCTGCCTGCCTGTCTGTCTGTCTGTCTGCCTCTCTCTCTGTCTGTCTGTCTCTCTCTCTCTCCGTCTGTCTCTGTCTCTGACTGTCTCTCTCTCTCTCTGTCTGTCTGACTGTCTCTCTCTCTGTCTGTCTGTCTGTCTGTCTGTCTGTCTGTCTCTCTGTCTGTCTGCCTCTCTCTCTGTCTGTCTGCCTCTCTCTGTCTGTCTGTCTGTCTGTCTGTCTGTCTGCCTGCCTGCCTGTCTGTCTGTCTGTCTGCCTCTCTCTCTGTCTCTCTGTCTGTCTGTCTCTCTGTCTGTCTGCCTCTCTCTGTCTGTCTGTCTGCCTGCCTCTCTGCCATTCTGTCTCTTTCTTTCTGCCTTTCTTTCTTTCTGCCTTCCTGTCTTTCTTTCTGTCTGTCTGTCTTTCTGTGCAGTGGTAGGATCTTCATGTTATTCTAGGGAAGATAAGGGGAAGATAATGAGGTAGAGGTGATAATGTTATGAACTTTCCTGTTGGTGTCCCGGTGGGGGATTTCTCTTTGGTTTCTGCCTTTTTTTTTTTTCCTAACAAGGTGTTTCTTGGGAGTTTTTCCTTGTGTGCTTTGTGTTTCTCAGCTGGTGGAGCCGGCTGGTTAGGCGGTGGCTGTTTGTCTTGATAAAATCATGTTTTTATTCTGAGTGACTGTGTCTTGATAAAATCATGTTTTTATTCTGAGTGACTAATCGCTGGCAACAAGATGTCAAAGTATCATTTAGGCTAAATAATGTTGTGAGGAAACGAGAACGATGACCACGCCCGGTCAGGCCTGAAGCCACGGTGTGACACAGTGTCAGTGTTGCTGCTGTCAGTGTGAAAATAACAAGAGTAAACATTCACCACTGATCCGCTGTAGGGGAATTCTTCTTCTCTTGCCCCGCCCACATGGAGGTCAGAGGTCACTGCAGAGCAGCAGCTCTGGAGCCGGTGCAGACTCAGGTTCACTAAAGGTTTGCACAGAGAAGAGCTGCATGATCCCAGACTGAGCAGCAGGAGGCCTTGCTGTTCACTGACCATGCAGAGAGCTGATCAGCTGCTCAACAGCGGTTTATTGGTCAGAAAATAAAGCCTTTGACAACACTCACAACACTTCACAACACCAACTCACCCAAATTATTGTAGCACATGTAAGATTCTTTGAAAGACGGTGATAGAGTTTGTCCTTTCAGAATGGCAAGCAAGGGAGAAGCTTTTCATCACAGAGCTAACTTTAGGTGCGAGGGTGCTGCCTTGGTGGATCGGTCTTACAGCTTACAGCTCGGTGCAGGGGCTGTTTGCTTGTGCAGTGGTCTGTTTCAAGGCTTGGCTGCACTGCAACCTGATTTGCATGAATTTCTTAGTGAATAAGCTGAAAACTCTTAGCTTCAAGGCACAAAAAACACACAAATTGGTTGGGCATCCTGGTGGATCATGGTCTAAGGTGCGTACCATGTAAACAAAGCGTCCTGGGTTTGAATCCAACCCAGAACCTTTGACACATCTCATCCCCCTCTCTCTCCCATTCTTCCCTTATCTCTCTCTACTTTGTCTAATAAAGGCGAAAATTCCCCCAAAAAATGCACAAATTGCCCTCATGACACAGTCTTAGTGAATCTAGGCGTCAGAGTTTTGCTCATAGACACTTCAGCAGGGAGGATGCCGGTCGATATGGGGGTTGAACCGGTCGTCTGGCGGTTCGGCTGACTCTTATCTAGAGTGCAACAGTAGAATAACCTTCAGTTCCTCCATCTGTTTTCCTGCGTTTCTGTCCGTTCTCGAGGCTTCTCCGGTGTTTCCCGGTTTCAGACCCCAGCCGTTTGTCTTCCCCGTGTCAGGTTCCAAGTCCGTAAGAAGCTGGCCTTTAACGTGAAGCCCTTCTCCATCGCCTGGGTGATGCCCGAAGGCCGCGGCGGCTTCATCCACGCCAAGGTGGTGACCACGACCCTCAACACCTTCATGGCCTCGGCGGACCAACGCATCACCGTCAGCCACGTCCCGCTCACCTACAAGAACAACAAGGGCGTCATGAAGACGCTGGACTACGACCAGAGACTGGTAAACACACACACACACACACTCTCATCTGTAGTCATGACAACAAGCCACAGTGCTGACTGCAGTGGGAGTCAACACATAAATACTAGTGATGATATGATTCAATACATGATACGGGGTTCACGATACGATGTAATAAATAAAAGTTCGGTGACAACAAAGTCTGAATTATGTTTATTTCTGACACACAAATCTTTCTAGCGATGCCATTGGCTCGCTAGAATGTAAACAACAATTTAAAAATGCATACAAACATACAAACCCTCACCTACGACACACTGACATCACACACACAGGCCTCAGCGCTGCAAATATCAGGGTTCACACAAGGTCCTTAAAGTGCTTTTCTAAATTTAAGTACTGGAATACCTGGAAAATAAGCCTGTTATGTGAGGAAGTGCTTAAAAAGAGGTTGAAACGGGGCCGATTGCTGCTTGCAGCTTTCTCGAGAACCGCGTGAGCCCGTACCGCTGCTGCACAGAGCGCTGTCCGCTTGTTTATTCAAAGTTTAGTAATACTGAACGTGACGCGTGTCCAAATTGCACCAAATCCGACACTGCACGTCCTCGGGTCCCCAGCAATACGCCCGCCAAGTGTGAAGTAGATCGGATGAGCGGTTCTTGAGATATGCGAAGGACACACACACACACACACACACACACACACACACACACACACACTCTCACTCACAGACAGAGATTCCTGGAATTAGTAGATAGATGCAAGTCAAAACAGAGAAGAAGACCAGTGCATTCTGGGAAAGATGACTCAAAGGCATGTCAACATGTGAACTTGTGATTTTAAAGCCCTGATGGTTAAAACACCGCAAGGTTTATGGAAATGTTTCTTGCTTTGTGTGCACTGCAAAAAAATGACCAGCTATCAAGCTTATTTCATGATATTTTTAGTCAAATTCTCTCACTGCACTGGCAGATAATCTGCTGGTTTCAGTAAATTTCACTTGATTCATGCCAATATGATTTTGTTCAAGAAATCATCAGAAAACAATGAAGAAAATCTGGAAACAAGAAACTTTCTCCAAGACAATTTCACTTTTACCAAGAAAATGTCCTGAAACAAGTTACATTCTCCTGGAAAAAAGTCTAATTTGTTGAAACCGGTAAAATTATCTGCCAGTGCAGTGAGATGATTTCACTAAAGAAATCCTAAAATGAGCTTGATGAGTCTGGAGACGAGAAAATAACTGAACAAGTCTGTCAGTTTCTGCAGTGTGGAGTCCTTATGAACAGAAAAATAGCGCTGGAAAAAGCTATTGAAAGTCATTGAATTTGATTTAACATTGTCTGTATGAAGTCACATTAAAGCTGCATGTGTTCCCAGGAGTACGTGAGGAACGCGCAGGACATCTGGGAGAAGATGAAGGATCCCAACGAGACGCACAAGGAAGGACACTACATGACGCACGACGGTACGCCGCTGCCACCGCCGCAAGCCAGTGATTCCTTTTATTAAGAGTGGAGGGAAGGAGGGAAGGAAGGAAGGAAGGAAGGAAGGAAGGCTGTTGAACCAGGACTTTCCGTTCGCAGGTTACCTGAAGCTCTGGCAGCTGAAAAACCCGAAGCCCTGCCTGTCCGAAGACTACGACGTCATTTTCATAGACGAGGCGCAGGACTGCACTCCAGGTAACGCACCTTAACGTACACTTCCACTCAAAAGTTTGAAAACACCACATTTTGTCTTTATTTTTTTACTTTTTTCCACATTTTAGAATAACAGTAAAGACATCAAAACTATGAAATGACACAAATGGAATTATGCAGCGACCAAAAAAGTGTTAAATCAAAACTATCTTATATTTTAGATTCTTTGCCTTGATGGAAAGGCAAAGGCTTTGGAAAGAAATTCATACATAGGATCAACTTCACTATTTATATTTGTCTAAGAAACTCATTTCAAGCATTTAAGCAGAAGCCTTTAGATCAAAATGGCTTTAAGAGAATGAAAAACACAGAACATTCAGTCAGGTGGGTCCAGACTGTATATTTTACTTTTTCACTTTTATCAGTGCAGTATTTCTCACAGCAGCTAGAAAGTTTTCACTCTTACTGTCTTACTCTTACTGTGGTCCTTTTATTCACAAAATTCAAATAAATAATAATTACTACTGTATTACTTTTGGGCACAGCTAAAACCCTAAAGCGATGTTTGCACAGATTCTGATCTTGTCTGTCATCGCCTGGTTTAAAACCAATTTATCTCCATCTGACAGACGAAGGGGCCGGTTCATGTTCAGACTCGGCAGGAGGATTTTCCCTCCTTCGTGTTTTACTTCAATTTTACTTCTGCATGGGGGTCCGGGGACCGCCAGGGGGTCCTTGAGGGGGTTCCAGAGGGTCCCCCAGCAAACTGATGAATTATTAAACTTCAGTATTATTTCATTTACAAGAAGTTAACACAGTTAGAGAATGTAGAAGAATGACTGTTCTGATCATAGTTTCTCTGTTATCTCTCTACCTACAATACAGACAGTCATGGAGTTCTGGACAAAATCATATCTGACAATAAATATATTATCTGATTTGGGTCCGAGAGACAAAATCTCATCAAATGGGGGTCTGTGGGGGACTAAATTAGGGTCCTTGATATGAAAGGTCAGCTGTTGTTGTAACCAGGCAGCTAGTTTACCATCTTTCTTCTTTTATTCTGTCTGCGGTGACCTTGCCACAGGACTTGAGGCATCAAGCAGCAAGTTCAAGACAGTCGAGGCGAAACACTTAATTATTTTGTTTATTTATCCTTCATTTATACAGGGAAAGCCCAACTGAGACCTAGATCTGCCCTGTTAACATGGCATACAGTGGAAACAATAACAACAGAAAACAGTAAACAAGAAGAAATAAAAAGACAGCAAAGAATATTACAGGCAGTTTTAATGGTTAAGTTAAACTAAATAGTTTGAGTTTCTGTAAGACAGTAGCATAGTGAGGTGAGATGGAAAGGAGAGCTTTGTAAATAAATAAATAAAATACTGTGCTTCTTCTTCTACTAAACTTCATCACGGTTTAAAACGCCTGAGGGAATCAATTTGTACAAAAGCTCTCCCCTCTGTATTCAGCAGTGTCTTGTCAGATTTTACAGCCTCATATGAAGCATGACCATATTGGATCTGCTTGGTTGATTTGGCTGCTGATCAATACCAATGACTCATTGATTTCCATGGAAGTGAGTGAATGAATGAATGAATGAATACAGGTTTCAACACATTTCAGCTCGTTCTCCAGCCAGAGACCCTGAAGCCAAATCAGAGTGCAGCTTTCTGTTCGTCTCTGCTCTGATTCCACTTAATGCAACTTGTTTTCTACTTTTTCTATTCTCCTGTTTTTGTTTTCCATACTTTGCTTTATTTAATTCTGGTACTTTTACATCACTTTCTTGTTTTATTTCATATAAAGCACTTTGTAAATATTGTTTTTAGAAAACTGCTACACAAATAGTTATGATTATTATTCCCTCTTGCTTCCTTCTTTCCTTCACTCCTTCCTTCCTCTCTTCCTTCCTTCCCTCCCTCTCTCCTCTCACCCTCTCTCCTTCCTTCCTTCCTTCCTCCCTTCCCTCCTTCCTCATCCCTCCCTTCCTTCCCCCCTTCCTCCTTTCGTTCCCTCCTTTCCTTCCTCACTTCTTTCCCTCCTCCCTCCCTTCCCCCTTCCTTCCTTCACTCCTTCCTTCGTCTCTTCCTTCCTCCCTTCCTTCCTTCCCTCCCTCCTTTCTTTCCCTCCTCTCTCCCTTCCCTCCTTCCTCCATCCCTCCCTTCCTTCCTCTCCCGCCCTCTTCCTCCTTTCTTTCCCTCCTCCCTTCTTTCCTTCACTCCTTCCTTCCCTCCTTCCTCCCTTCCTCCTTTCCTTCCTTCCCTCCTCCATCACCCTTCCCTCCCCCTTCCCTCCTTCCTTCCCTCACTCCTTCCTGCTCTATTTCCTTCCTTCCTTCACTCCTTCCTTCTTTCTTTCCTTCCTTCTTTCCTTTCCTTCCTTCCTTCCCTCCTCGTCACCCTTCCCTCCCCCCTTCCTTCCTTCTTCCTTTCCTTCCTCCCTTTCTTCCCTTCTCCCTCCCTCCCTTCCCCCTTTTGTCCTTCCTTCCTTCCTTCTGTCTTCCATTCCTTCCCTTCTCCCTCCCTCCCCCCTTCTGTCCTTCCTCCCTCCCTCCCTCCCCCCTTCTGTCCTTCCTTCCTTCCTTCCTTCCTTCTGTCCTTCCTCCTTTCCTCCCCCCCTCTCCAGCCATCCTGGACGTTCTTCTGTCTCAGCGTTGTGGGAAGATCCTGGTTGGAGATCCTCACCAGCAGATCTACACCTTCAGAGGAGCCGTCAACGCCCTGCGCACCGTGCAGCACACACACCTCTACTACCTCACACAGGTGCACACACACACACACACACACACACACACACACACACACACAGATGTACCCATTATACATGGTTCACTGGTCATCAAGAGGTTGTTTTCCAGACAGGGAATTTGAAAAATCCTCTGGGGAAATTTGGGAATATCAGGAAATTTTACAAATGTGTCACTTTCCAGGAATATAGTATAATATATTTTCCAACTTGTTTCACACATTGCTTGCAGTAAGACTTACATTAAGATACATTACGTTTTCAGACTGAAAAACATTGTTCAAACCAGTAAGAAAGAACAGTTTTAGTTTCATGGAAGCACTCCGATTTAGTTATGGAAAGACATGGAGAAGTCAGGTTAACTACAGTCTGTCTCCTGCCCTTTTCCATCAGAAGCTGAATACTGATCGAACACTGACAGTGAAACACAAACAGTCCAGCGTTTCACTCTCAGTGGTTTTTAAGCGTTCACCAGGAAAATGAAACTGTCTCTGTGCAGAGCTTCCGGTTCGGAGCGGAGATCGCCTTCATCGGCGCCACCATCCTCAAAGTGTGTAAGGGCGTCCAGAAGATTCTGGTGGGAGGAAACCAGAAAGGTAAAAACCGTTTCCGTTAAAGACCACATGACATGAAAAATAATGTTGATTTCTAGGACTTTTATATCAAAATGAACAGAGCGTCTCTTTCCTTTTAAACGGCGCATTTCTGTTGATGACTCATCCAGAGACTCGGGGGCAGATATGCATAAATGTATAAATTTCATCCAATCACATTTTGAGAATCGTCGAATTATCCCCCCCGCTGTTTTTTCCCAGCATGCAGCTCAGTTCAGCTGCAACATGGAGAGTTTTTGTTTCTGGCTGCTTCACCTAAAACTTTTTTCCCAGACGGGCGACGGAGGCGGAGAATATTCCTCCGCAACCACTTCCTCCGAATCTCATTAATATTCAAATAAGCCCCTCCCACTGACGCTTCCCACCCGAACTTTCTGTTTCATTCCAAAATATGCAGAGTCAGAGTAGGTGAAACGCACACCTGTAGTGATGAGGTGCCGACCAGCGAAAACAAGCATAAAAATAGTGAAAGTAGTCGCACACTCGTAGCTCCGATGCAATAATTTATTGAGACATTAACAAAAGCGACGTTTCAGCAGCTAGGCTGCCTTCATCAGGGTTGATCCACCAGGACACAAGTTTGACTGAAGTTAAAAGCACTGGTACACAGGTGCAGGCAACCAGTGTAACCTGACCAATCACAGGAAAGGGAAAAAGTGAACAATAGGTTCAATAGAGAGACCACAACAATTTAGTGAGTGGTATATAGTCTCAACATCCCATTCCATGTCATATAGAGTATCAAGTGTAAGTATAAACCACACATAAGAAAACATCATCACATTAAATGCAGTATACATATAGTACAATAAAAAAATAGTAGAGTAATAGCAAAAATAAGCATTGCTTGCAGAACATACACCTATGATGATGGTGGTGGTTTTGCAGGTTTAGCCTATGCTGATCTCAAATGGTATTTCCATGATATTTGGGCTTATTTTTACTATTACTCTACTATTTTTTTTTATTGTACTATATGTATACTGCGTTTAATGTGATGATGTTTTCTTATGTGTGGTTTATACTGCGACTTGATACTCTTTCTATGACATGGAATGGGATGTTGAGACTATATACCACTCACTAAATTGTTGTGGTCTCTCTATTGAACCTATTGTTCACTTTTTCCCTTTCCTGTGATTGGTCAGGTTACACTGATTGCCTGCACCTGTGTACCAGTGCTTTTAACTTCAGTCAAACTTGTGTCCTGGTAGATCAACCCTGATGAAGGCAGCCTAGCTGCTGAAACGTCGCTTTTGTTAATTATTATTATTATTAAACCTTTATTTAGACAGGTAATCTCATTGAGACACGGGGTCTCATTCACAAGAGAGACCCAAGTTAATGTCTCAATAAATTATTGCATCGGAGCTACGAGTGTGCGGCTACTTTCACTATTTTCATTCCGAAATATGGCAATAGTGTGATAGATGTAACACAGGACAAACGAATGACAAACGAAAGGTTTTTACTGTGTGTGTGTGTGTGTGTGTGTGTCCCCTCAGGCAGTGTGTGTGGGGAGAGCATGGACACGGTGGCGATGGCGAGGTCGGGTGTGAGCGGCGCTCGAGGGCAGACGGCCATCTTGTCGCGGTGCAACGTCAGCGTGTTCAGTGAAGCCGTGCGGCTCACCGACGCAAACCCACACTGCCGCATCCACTTTGTGGGAGTGAGTACACACACACACACACACACACACACACTCTCATAAACAAAAGCTCAAGTTGTTTTTTCATAGAAACTGCTTTGTTGTTTTTAATCTTTATTTTTCCTTCTTATTCTATCTATTTATTTTCTGGTTTATATTCCCTTTTTTGTTTTTATTAATCCTTTTTATATTTCTATTTTGTTCATTGTTTTTATTGTTAATTTCCATCTTATCTTTCTTTTTATGCAGTTTTTATTTTTTTATGCATTTTCTGGTTTATATTCCTTTTTTTGTTTTTATTAATCCTTTTGATATTTCTATTTTGTTCATTGTTTTTATTGTTAATTTCCATCTTATCTTTCTTTTTATGCATTTTTGTATTTTTTTATGCATGGTTTTTATCTGTCTTGGTAAGCGCATTGCACTGCACTCGATTGTACGAAATGTAGTAAGAATAAATATTAATTGATTTGCGCTGTGTTCCAGCCATTTGAAAAATGATACTGATTCGCCTAAAGGGGGCATTATAATTAAAAGTCAAAATTTAAAACTCAAATGTGATATGTCAGACACCGCTGGTCCAATTTTGATGAAACTGACATGATTTTGCCAGTCTGTAAAACCTGTAATGAATCCTGCCTCACCCTGACTTAAAGAGCTGCTGACACTAAAATAATTTCATCCGTCTGGTTTCAGCTGAGAGTTTTAGTGTCCCATGATGCTGTAAATCCTGTTTCAGAGGCTTTTCACCCTGATAAGAAGAAAACTCTGAATCACTGAATACTTGGATTTTTTTGGCATGAAAATGTTCAAAACTAAACATACAAAATCTCATGTATCGGCAGTTTCAGTCCCACCTAACAGATGTGTCTGTCTTTCCTCCAGGGAGTCGTGAACGCCGGCCTGAATAAGATCCTGGACATCTGGCTGCTGATGGAGGCGAGAATCAAACCCGCAAGACGTGAGACACAAACACACACACACACACACACACACAACCACACACACACTTTTCCTAGAGCTTCCTACATCTCCTTGTCTTTTTGGACACTAGTTGCTCAGCTCCAGCAGGTGCCTTTCTGTTCTGTTTGTGTCTGAAGGGTCGATCAGATCCGCAACTCTGGAGATAAACATGGCTTCTGTTTCTGTCAGACTACACAGCGGCCTGTTGAGCCATATAAATCTATATAAATGCCAAGATTTTGCTTATTATAGACATTTATCACCATGCCAATAAAGAAAACAGAGGAAACATAAACCAGTATCACTTGATGAGGTTATCTATGGAGCCGCTGAGAAGCTTCTGATTGGCTACACTCTAAAAAACACTGATTTAAGTCTCCTCCTATACGGTACATTAATGTTCCTCACTGTACAACGTGGGTTGTTTCTGGAAAAATAAGCAAAACTACACGACCAGTCAAAAGTCTGGACACATGACTGAATGTTCTGTGTTTCATTCTCTTAAATCCATTCTGATCTAAAGGCTTCTGCTTAAATGCTTGAAATGAGTTTCTTAGACAAATATAAATAGTGAAGTTGATCCTATGTATGAATTTCTTTCCAAAGCCTTTGCCTTTCCATCAAGGCAAAGAATCTAAAATATAAGATAGTTTTTGTTTCACGCTTTTTTGGTCGCTGCATAATTCCATTTGTGTCATTTCATAGTTTTGAGTCTTTACTGTTATTCTAAAATGGTAAAAATAAAGAAATGTCCGTATGTCCAAACTTTTGACTGGTAGTGTAGATAATTTTTCACTTGGATACGCAGATGTTTCTCATGCTGTGTGGTTCAGTTTTAGTCGTTGACTCCGCCCCCTCCTCGCTCTCCTCCAGGCATCCAGGACCCGTTCATCCGGTCCTTCCTCAGGTCCAGCCTGCGCGGCTACGCCGGCCTGAAGGAGTACGCCACGCAGACCGAGGACCGCGAGCTGGAGGCCAAGCTGTCCGTGGTGGAGAAATACCACAGCCGCATCCCCGAGCTGGTGAGCCGGCTGACCGGCTGCTACGAGAACGACTACCACAACGCAGGTGCACACACACACACACACACACACACACACACACACACACAGGCACAGATACACACACTCCTAGCCCTGTCTTGAAAAAGTGGTAAAATAAATGTATTCCTTTCCTTCCTTCCTCCCTTCCGCTCTTCCTTCCCTCGTTCCTTCTTTCGTTCCTCCCTCCCCTCGTTCCAGGATATCTGCTGGACCTTAGAGAGTCTGAAAAAGTGTTAAAATAAATGTATTCCTTCCTTCCTTCCCTCCTTCCTTCCCCCCCTTCCTCCCTTCCTTCATTCCTTCCTTCCGCTCTTCCTTCCCTCATTCCTCCCTCCCCTCGTTCCAGGATATCTGCTGGTCCTTAAAGAGTCTGAAAAAGTGCTGAGATAAATTCCTTCCTTCTCTCCTTTACTTCTTCACTTCTTTCCTTCCTCCCTCCCTCCCTTCCCCCATTCCTTCCTTCACTCATTCCTTCCTCTCTTCCTTCCTCCTTTCTTTCCGTCCTTCCTCCCTCCCTGCCCTCCCTCCTTCCTTCCTCTCTTCCCCCCCTTCCTTCCTTCACTCATTCCTTCCTTCCCTCCTTCCTTCCTTCCTCCTTTCCTTCCTCCTGTCTTTCCGTCCTCCCTCCCTCCCTGCCCTCCTTCCTTCATTCACTCCTTCCTTTCTCTCTTCCTTCCTTCCTCGCTCCCTTCCTTCCTTCCTTCCTTCCTCACTTCTCCTTTCCTTCCTCACTTCTTTCCCCCCTTCCTTCCTTCACTCATTCCTTCCTTCCCTCCTTCCTTCCTTCTTCCTTTCCTTCCTCCTGTCTTTCCGTCCTCCCTCCCTCCCTGCCCTCCTTCCTTCATTCACTCCTTCCTTTCTCTCTTCCTTCCTTCCTCGCTCCCTTCCTTCCTTCCTTCCTTCCTTCCTTCCTTCCTCACTTCTCCTTTCCTTCCTCACTTCTTTCCCTCCTTCCTTCCTTCACTCCTTTCTTCCTCTCTTCCTTCCTTCGTTCCTCCCTGTCCTGGGTTTGAATCCTGCTCAGGACCTTTGTCACATGTCATCCCCCGCTCTCTCTCCCAGTCTTCCTGTCTCTCTCTACTTTGTAATAAAGGCAAAAATGCCAAAAAATAATCTTTAAAAAAGTCTTAAACCCAGTTGTTGGAGGTCTTACTGTGTCTGTCTGTCGACTCATTCTTAACTCAAGAACAACACGACAGAAACTTCATCTTTACACCCGAGGTTCCCCCTGTAGAGTCGATGATCTGATTAGGTTTTGGAGCACGGTGCTCAATCTATTTGCATATGAAAATGAAAGTTAAAATGAAAGGTTTATGGATAGATGGATGGAGGAGAGATCCCCTAGTAAACTGAGGCTAAGAATGGTGGACACTCTGTTCCCACCGGCCTTTAAAATCCTTGAAAGTTTGGATTTCAGGTAAATAAAATAAGACCTTAACAGGTTTTTTAAAAAGAATCGATGGCCTTGAAAATGACAAATTCTATGATGCCAATATTGAGTCTTTAAATTTCACTAAACAAGAAAAAAGAACCTGAACCCTAACCCTAACCCTAACCGTGGGAACCCTGAATCTGCATCTTTAACAATTAATTCTCTTAATGCTGTCCTTTTTCTTTTATACTTTCAGGTCTTTCATAGTTTCAGATCTTTCCTTAGCTGTGTTCAGTCAGAAACAGGCTTCTTTTGTGAGCTTTGTTTCTTTATTCTGGTTTTTGAATTGGCCTCAAATTAAAAAGTAGCTTTAATAATATCTTGAATTGGACTTTCTGAAACCTGCAGATAAACTGCATTCATCCCCACTCTGGTTACAAAGTGTTATTTCCACAAGAACTGATGAGTCCTTATATATTTTGCTCTGATGAGTAACAGTTTTCCACTGTATGAGGCTCTTGATGCCATCAGAGGTTTTATCAGCTGTCTGTCTGGAAAGTGACGTGACGATCAGTTCCACATTTTTATTTTAAATGCCATCTGCAAACGACATTTCCCTTTCAGGAACCCCCGAACTTTAAATGCCGACACAGCTCTCACATACTGTACTTTCTTCTTCTTCTTCCTCTTCTTCCTCTTCCTCCTCAGTGTGTAGTGAATTTGAAGTGTGTTGTCTTGTTGACGTTCTGTTCCAGACTTCATCCTGGGAACGGTGCACAAGGCCAAAGGTCTGGAGTTCGACACGGTGATGGTGACCGACGACTTCGTCAAGATTCCCTGCGCCAGACACAACCTGCACCGCCTGTCCGGCTTCTGCTGGGGTCAGACAGAGTTCCTGCACACACACACACACACACACACACACACACACACACACACACACACACCTGCCATGTTCCCTGTCATTCAGCCAACTCTCTTATCCAGAGCCACTTAGTGCAGCAGCGGAGTAACAACAACAACAACTGATAGAAAGGAGTGCAGCGGTCAGAGTTGTGTGTTGGCAGAAGCACAAAAATGTCCTCTTGAAATTTAGCCAACGCAACCAGCTTTCCAGATGATTGCAGTAGCACTAATTTGTGACACACACCGAGATGAGAGCCAAATGTTACACAACAGCAGACCTTATTTAGCAATCATCAGCAGTTCCTAACAGGAATTGGACCCGCCTGGACTCAAGTTCATCAGAGCTGAGACAAAACACACAGCTCCAGTTTGTTTTCTTTGGTCTGAACCAGAGGGGAAAAGTTGACTGTTGCATTTTTGTATTTGGTTTGTTTAGGTTCAAACTGACCAATTAGAAGCCAACCAGGACTTGTAAACAAAAGTCACACGTAACTTTATCTAACATGACGGACTTGTCTGTCTCTTCTTCTGTGGTATTCATACCCGTTAAGAACACATGAAGAAACAGCTTGAATATGAGCATCAGTCCAGACTTCATTTTGTTCTGCTTGGCTTTCCAAGCATGAGGAACCTGCATCCGTCTGGACTGAGACTCTTGGTGCCGTTACTTGGTGCCACCAGAGGTCAAAGGTCATCGTTCTCACCTGGACAAACCAACTGAGCTGAAGGAGGAAACACTGCAGAGTTCAGAGAAACCGATCAGAACATGCTGGCTGTTGAACGCAGCCTGACCGCAGCCTCTCTGTCTCTGCAGGTAATATTCCAGAGGATGAGTGGAACCTGCTGTACGTGGCGGTGACCCGCGCCAAAACCTCCCTGATCATCACCAAGAACATCAGCCACATCCTCACTCTGGCCGGGGTAGGACATATCCCACAATGCACCTCACTCCTCATCCTGACCTGCGTCTCTGACTGCTGCATATTACTGATAATGTGAATAGCCAGCGATGCACATTTGCATTAAGAATACAAACATCTGTAAATCAAGGCATGAATTCTTCTCAGCCAGTACAACAGCTTTATTTATTATATCTATTTATATTTTATCTTTATTTGTTTCATTCAAATCTTTAAGTTCCATTTTCTGTTTTTCTCCAACCTGCTGCTCTGTTCTCTGTGTGACCCAGTTTCCCCACAGGAATAAATAAATCTCAGCTTACATCCTGTCAGAGGCGGAGACTCGAGTCACAGTTTGAATAGCTTGAGACTTGACTTGATGCATGAAGAGAAGACTTGAGACTTGACTTGACTTGGGTTCTGGTGACTTGGGACTTGACTCTGACTTGTACTTTGATGACTTGAAAAGGTTTCTAAAGTCTTGACTTGAGATCTTGTGTTTGTGTAAATGACTTAGATTGAAAGTGATGAGATTTGTTCCAGCGGACGACTGAATTTAAATTCTGTTTTCTGAATTTGTATGGAATGATTGAATTTATTGAAGTTGAAACTGATTCTAGAAATCAAACTCATGATGCTCTTACCAAGTTTTTATCCTATTAAAACCATATTGCATTGAAAAGTCCTAGATATTTAGTTTTCTTTAAGATATTAAATTGATACTGGACTCTTGATTTGTTCTGACTTGACTTGCTGTTCTACATTTAGACTTGGGACTTGACTTGAGACTTGTGCCTCAAGACTCGAGACTGACTTGGGACCCGAGCAGAGTTGACTTGCTCACACCTCTGTATTCCAGTATAACCCCATTACCAGCAGAAACCCTGGACAGAAAGGTAATAAAGATGAAGATCACTCTGTCAGTGTGAGTTTAGCTGAACCAGACTCGCACGCTGCGGTTAGACAGCAAGCTTCATTTCAGGAAGCGAAACTTCTCCGCAGAACTGTGATGTTACGAGTTAAAAGAGGAGCGAGGCGGAGAGAGGGAGGTGAGGGACCTTCTGAACCGCAGCGACAGAGGAAACCCACAACCCAGAAGGAAGAGAGAGTGACGACAATAGAACAGACAGAGAGACAGAGAAGAGTAAAAAGAAAGAGTGGAAGCGGCAATAAAGTCGATATGAAAACAGTGGAGTTAGTGCTGATGAGTGTTGGGGAAAGTTACTTTTGAAACTATATTATTTACTTTACTTTGCCCAAAGTTGTACTTCACAAAAATATAAAACGCAACAAATGCAACAATTTCACTTTGAAGATTTTACTTTGTTACAGTTCATATAAGAAAATTATTCTCGGCTAAGGATAAATGCTCACCGACACAGATGTAAACAAATTTGTGGACAGGATTTGAAAGAAATATGCTTTTTTTTGTTGGAAAAAATTATGTGATATTTTATTTTAGCTCTTGAAACATGGGGCCAAAACTTTACCTGTTGCATTTACATTTTTGTTCAGTATAGTTACTCTACTACTCTAGTTAGAATACTTTTAAGTTTGCCAGTGAAAAACCTTTATGCCTTTTTAAAATCTTTAAGATCTACTGTAATGTAAATAAAACATCAAGGTAGTTTCACTGATCTGGTTCCACTGACAGTAAACTAGTCAGATCAGAGGAAACTAACTGATCCTGTCTGTCGGCTCTCAGAATAAACAGCACACAGTTCTCACAAGTGCTTTCAAGTCAGATCTTCAGTATGACAGTGAAAGGTAAGCTTACAGTTAAATATAATGTTCTTCTTCTAAATACTTTTCTGCCATTGGTTCAAAGTAATGTGAATATTTCCAAGTTCTGCAGCTTATTGTTGTGTTCATTCTGAAAGCTACTGAAGAGTCTGCTTTTAATAACATCATGTAGCACAAAACTTTCATTTTTTAAATTTGCACGAACTAAACATTTAACTATTTGAAAGAAAAATAAAAGTAGTGAAATGCAAGTTTTAGAAAGTAACTAATAACTGATTATATAAACTGAAAAACAAATGCGTTAAGTTACTTGTTAGTTACCACAAACAAAACAGTAATCTGATTACTCTAACTAAATGGACAGGATGCAGAGGTGTGACCAAGTCAACTTTGCTTGAGTCCCAAGTCAGTCTCAAGTCTTCAGGCACAAGTCTCAAATCCCAAGTCTAAATGTATAACACCAAGTCAAGTCCAAGTCATTAATGTCAAGTCTCAAGTCTAAATGTAGAACAGCAAGTCAAGTCAGAACAAATCAAGAGTCCAGTATCAATTTAATATCTTAAAGAAAACTAAATATCTAGGACTTTTCAATGCAATATGGTTTTAATAGGATAAAAACTTGGTAAGAGCATCATGAGTTTGATTTCTATAATCAGTTTCAACTTCAATAAATTCAATCATTCCATACAAATTCAGAAAACAGAATTTAAATTCAGTCGTCCGCTGGAACAAATCTCATCACTTTCAATCTAAGTCATTTACACAAACACAAGATCTCAAGTCAAGACTTTAGAAACCTTTTCAAGTCATCAAAGTACAAGTCAGAGTCAAGTCCCAAGTCACCAGAACCCAAGTCAAGTCTCAAGTCTTCTCTTCATGCATCAAGTCTCAAGCAGTTCAAACTGTGACTTGAATCTGACTCGAGTCCAAGTCATGTGACGCGAATCCCCACCTCTGCTGGAATATCATGGAATCTAGAGTGTTATTCCAGTCAGGGAATTGGGTAAATTTCTCTTGGGAAAGTCGGGGAATATCAGGGAATTTTACAAATCAAAGTTTTACATCATCTGGGTCTTTGGTCTTTATTGGCTGCAACAACCAGCTGTTTATTGGCTGTCAGAGAAAAGAAGGAAACTGCATTTTTTCATCCTTTTTCTATTATGTGTATTTACTCTTGTAACTGTCAAGGTCGTACAAGTCAGCTGTTTCATTTCCACGCAGCAGAAAGTGAACATTGCTTCACTTCCTGAGACGAAGCCAGATTTGGTTTCTGGCAGGCAGCTGTGGAGGATTAGAAACACATTTACTTCAAATAAAACCGTTTTTTCATCCAACTCGGTGGTATTTTAGCAGCCATGTGATGTTGTATTGCAGATGTAGCTATGGTAATTTTTTTATAAAGTAATTTGAACAATTTTTAACTTACTTGAACAAAACTATCTTTCTCTTGAAGGTGGGTTTGCTGCAGTTGAGCTTCTTCCAGTGTGAAGTAGCTGGTGGCTTGTAAAACCACAGCATTAAGTCAGATACTGGCCTCAGTCCACTCTGTCTCCTTGGACTCTTTCTTTCTGAAGGTGCAGCAGCTGAGTTTCCTCTCCTCTTTTCTTTCCTCTGCTTCTTGACTGTGAGACACACGGTGCTGACGCAAGTCGAGTCGGCGGGACACTCGACCGAAAAGCAGCTGCTTTATATTTCGCAGAATCCCACAGCGGTCCTAAAACCGTCTGAATCCCAGAGCAGTGCAGCGCAGCCGTTTGTTCTGATGTCTGTTGAGTTCCAGGTTTTGACTTCGTCCTCCAGGTGACGTCATGTAGAGCCGCGCTGCGCAACCTTTTTGATTCATTACTCCTTAAAACAAAGCCATGTCTAAACCCCTCCCCGCCCCGTCACAAGCTGCAGAGTTCAACCAGACAATGACTTTTCAGTTTGTTTCACTGATTATCAGAGGAGGCCGAGAGGCTGAAAACTATTCAGTATTTAACAAGAAAAAAAAGCAAAAATCAGGAAAATAGACATGATAATACAATTGTATTGTAGAAATATGCTTTTTTCCTATCCCATAAATCATCTCACGACCTCCCCAAATTATCTCATGACCCCCCGGTGGGTCCCGACCCCCAGGTTGAGAATCACTGATCTAGAGGACATAAAATATAACTCAGCGCAATGATGAAAATTTCAAAATAAGGGATTATGGTGGGTTTCTGTCAGGAAAATTATTCTCATAATTATTTTCAGTTGATGGTGCATCGTGAATATGTATGGAAGCCGGTTTCTGCCACCTGTTAAAAAAAATCTGGCACTTTTCTCTTTTTTTCCATCATGAATTGAAAGTCATAATTATGAGATGCTAAGTCATTATTATGAGATACTAAGTTATAATTATGAGATGCTAAGTCATTATTATGAGATACTAAGTTATAATTATGAGATGCTAAGTCATTATTATGAGATACTAAGTTATAATTATGAGATGCTAAGTCATTATTATGCCATACTATCTCATAATTATGAGATGCCAAGTCATAATTATGAGATACTAAGTCATTATTATGACATACTAAGTCATAATCATGAGATAGTATCTTATAAATATGACACTCACAGGCCACTTTATTAGGTACACCTGCTTGTTAACACAGTCGGCTCCTCCAAACAGTGAAATCATGCGGCTGTAACTCAGTATATAAAGCATGCAGACATGGTGAAGTGGTTTAGTTTTTTGTTTGACCAAACATTAGAATGGGCGAGATGCGTGATCTAAGCAACTTTGACTGATTGGTGTGATTGTTGGTGCCAGACGTCACGTGGTAGTTCAGCATCTCAGAAACAGCTGCCCCCCTGGGATTTTCATGCACTACAGTCTCTAGTGTTTACAGAGAATGGTGGTAAACCAAAATCATCCAGTGAGCCGCAGTTCTGTGGCCGAAAACAGTTTATTAATGACAGAGGTCAGAGGTCAGAGGAGAATGGACAGACTGGTTCAAGCTAACAGAAAGGCCACAAATGCTCCAATAACAGTCTTTACAACAGCAGAGTGCAGAAGGGCGTCTGAACACACAAGCTGTTGGCCCTTATGGTACATGGGCTACAGCAACAGATGACCAGCCGTAATCTCATAATTATGACTTAGTATCACATAATTATGACTTAGTATCTCATAATAATGACTTAGTATCTCATAATAATGACTTAGTATCTCATAATTATGATTTAGTATCTCTTAATTATGAGATAGTATCTCATAATAATGACTTAGCATCTCATAATTATGAGATAGTATCTCATAATAATGACTTAGCATCTCATAATAATGACTTAGCATCTCATAATTATGAGATAGTATCTCATAATAATGACTTAGCATCTCATAATTATGAGATAGTATCATAATTATGACTTAGCATCTCATAATAATGACTTAGCATCTCATAATTATGTGATAGTATCTCATAATAATGACTTAGCATCTCATAATTATGTGATAGTATCTCATAATAATGACTTAGCATCTCATAATTATGTGATAGTATCTCATAATAATGACTTAGCATCTCATAATTATGAGATGCTAAGTCATAATATTGAGAAAAAAAAATTCAATTCATGATGGAAAAAAAGAGAAAAGTGCCAGCTCTTTTTTTAACAGGTGGCGGAAATGGGCTTCCATACATATGTCTGTTCAGCAAATCAAAACAAAGCAGTGCAACTGAATAGCTAAACATTTAAATGTGTTCCTCAACATTAAGACTACATCTCCCATAATCCTTCAGCACTTTGACCCTTACAGTTCAGGTGTTGTATGAGAGTTTAAATGAAATGTCCGTTTTGACCGCGGCCCTGTCCCTGTCCTCTCCTCTGTCCTGCAGGAGTACTTCCTGAGGTCGCAGCTGACCGGCCCCCTGCTGACGGACGGCCTGCCCCCCCGCTGCTGCGTCCGGGACTGTCCCAACTCCGTCACCCCCGGCTCCGCCTTCACCATGTGCAAACGGCCCATGAAATATGTAAGAACACACCCCAAAAAACACAAGACCAGTTACACAAAATATTACTCATAGCCTGCATCAGTTTCCTTTCCTTCTATTTAAAGCAGACTTCGGGGAATTTTGTTGCTGCGTCACCTTGATTCAAAAGAAAAACACATGACATTTACAGCAACCGGTTTACATATATAGCCCCCCCTTTATTTTCACTGAGCACCTGGAACAGTTAAAAACAAAGTTGTCCAACATCAGAGCAGGAAAAGGATTTATGACTCTTTGTTATCATCATGTGTTGGAGGTTAAAGGAGTCCAGAGGGAAACAGATGAGGAAACATCTTCTCTCAGGCTTCGTTCACAGCTTTGTTCCTCTGTTTTGTGCAGTCAGTGTGATCTTATACGGTGGCCCGGACAGACAATCTGCGCTGCATAAACTAAATGCACACTGCAAATAAAAAGTGCACTGAAACAAAGGAACACACTGCATTAACCAAACACACAATAAAAACCCACAACGAAAGTTTTAATAGCTTGAGACTTGACTTGCTGCATGAAGAGAAGACTTGAGACTTGACTTGACTTGGGTTCTGGTGACTTGGGACTTGACTCTGACTTGTACTTTGATGACTTGAAAAGGTTTCTAAAGTCTTCACTTGAGATCTTGTGTTTGTGTAAATGACTTAGATTGAAAGTGATGAGATTTGTTCCAGCAGACGACTGAATTTCAATTCTGTTTTCTGAATTTGTATGGAATGATTGAATTTATTGAAGTTGAAACTGATTCTAGAAATCAAACTCATGATGCTCTTACCAAGTTTTTATCCTATTAAAACCATATTGCATTGAAAAGTCCTAGATATTTAGTTTTCTTTAAGATATTAAATTGATACTGGACTCTTGATTGGTTCTGACTTGACTTGCTGTTCTACATTTAGACTTGAGACTTGACTTTAATGACTTGGACTTGACTTGGTGATCTACATTTAGACTTGGGACTTGACTTGAGACTTGTGCCTCAGGACTTGAGACTGACTTGGGACTCGAGCAGAGCTGACTTGCTCACACCTCTGCGACCCGTCTCTCTCTCCTCTCAGATGGACGGCGAGTGTCCCGGCGGCCCGCTGTGTGAGATGTGTGTGTGGAAACGCATCGGGCCGACCGCCTTCCTCATGACGGACGACGTGCTCTCATTGGCCGAAGCGCAGGAGAGGCTGGAGCTGCCGATCAACTACCAGATGCTGCTGGTGCTCTTCTGACGCGCCCGCGCTGCTGCGTAGGGACTTCAGAATAAAAGCCTCTTCGTCGATGTTGTCACGGAAAGGAGTTTCTCAGGTGAACTTGAACATGCGGACCAGCACAGAGACACTGGAACAACAATCTGTTTTTTCTTTTAAAGACGTTTTCTTGTCGGACGTGGACAGACGATCTGAGCGGGAGTGACGCACGCTCACTAACTTTCATCAGTAACATGCCAGCTGCCCGACGTGACCGTATTTTCTATTGTTTTATGTGCATTTTCCTCCATAAGAGAGAGAGAGACTTTTATTTTCTAACTTATAACCGAGGTGCACCAGTGAAAGACTGGTTTAACTGGGCAGCTCCCAGTGTGACTGAACCTGAAAGGTTCAAACAAATAAAAGAAAACTGCCAGCAGACCTGTCTAATCTAGTTTTTCATATATTGAGAAATCAACAAGTGAAACGTCGTCACTGTGTTTCAGTACTCAGTGAATCTCTGGTCACATTTAGTTTAAAGCAGCGCTTCTCTGACCCTTAAGAGTGAACACTTCACCCAAAATCAGTTTCCCTTTCCAGGTTTCATTTGATATCAGAGGAGCCTGGAGGCTGAAAAATTCAGTGTTTGACAAGAAAAAAGCAAAAATTACAGAAAAATCTGAAAAATAGCCATAACTATGAATTTGTATGGTAGAATTTTTTTTTTTCTATTCTGTAAATCATCTTGTGACCCCCCCCCCCCCCCAAAAAAAAAAAAAATACTCTGCGACCCCCTGGGGAGTCCCAACCCCCAGTTTGAGAACCACTGGTTTAAAGAGATGATTATACTTGATGTTATGACGTGTAATGTTACTGTAAGTTTGCAATAGATTTGGTCGGTAGATAATAGGCAGAGAATCTGCTGCCAGCCAGCCGGGGATTCTGGGAAACGCTGTGAAACAGGCAGCGATAAATCAGATGTGCAAAACCACACACAGTTATCAGCATGATGGAGAGTGTTAAGAAGAAATTACCCAATAACTCAAACACAAAATCCAGCTGAACACACACTGAACACATGCTGAACACACTGACACACACTGACACACACTAACACACACTGAACACACACTGAACACACACTGACATCACTGATGAAGGCATCACAGTGAGAATTATGTTTACCCGGCAGAAAGTATCCACATCAAATTTCATATTTATTTACAGCCTTTGTTTTACCATTTAAAATAGTTTAAAGCCTTGTTGAACTTTTGTAGTAGCTTGGGTTGTGTTTGTAAATCAGCGGAAAAAAAAGTGAGACAGGACTTATTAAAAAATGAGTCTCTCACTTTTTATTCGCCTGTTTACAATTATTGGTAAACTTATTATTTTCTTCGCAGTTTGACTAGTCATAATTATAATGCGACCAGGCAGAATGATAATTAAAGATATCTGTAATTACATTCTGACTAGTAACCGAGTGATAACCGGAGACATCTGTAATTCTGTTTTGACTCATCAAAATGATATTTTCAGATATCTCAGAGTGACGAGTGCAGCGCCCGTTCAAAACACGCCTGTTCGGAACGGGCCGATCGCTTGGCCTCCGGTAATGCTGCTTGCAGCTTTCTCGAGAACCGCTCATCCAAACAACTTCACACTCGACACCGCGCGTCCTCGGGTGCCCGGCAACACACCCGCCAAGTGTGAAGTAGATCGGACGAACGGTTCTCGAGATATGCGAAGGACACACACACACACAGAGATTCTTCACTTTATAGTATGATGATGATGACTGGTCAAATCTGTTGTGAGGGACGTGACTAATACAAGATTAAATGATTTCCGGTCTGGAAATGAAATACTTTAACCTCTTTTCAACAGCTGTAGAGAGGAGAGGAGAAATGAACAACAGGAAGCTGTCTGGGCCGGGGTGTGTGTGTGTGTGTGTGTGTGTGTGTGTGTGTGTGTGTGTGTGTGTCGTCTCTGATAAGAATCTGTCACTCACGTGGTTTGGAGCCAGAGAAATCGGAGAGTTTCATTCCAGAGAGAGAGAGAAAGATATCCATCTGGAGGAAGAAGAAGAAGAAAAAACAAAGCTTCGACTCGTACAGAAATGATTGTTGACTTGAAGCTGAAGCCCGTCAGCTGCTGCTCAGGCTGCGAGTCGCCTCATGACTCTCGTGACTCGGTTTTGAAATATCGACAGGTGAATTTTCAGGTCGCAAAATATTTCAGTCAGGATTTTGGAATGAAACCTTTCAGGTCGGACGTCCTCCAGGGTTTCTTTTTCTTCTCCAACACATTTCTGCTGTTAGTTTCCACATGATGCTGTTAAAGTTTGGGTTAGACCGATACATCAGGCTGATATTGGCCTTTTATTAAATATCAGATATCAGCTGATACGCTCCTGTACAGAAAAACAGTCTGGAAAACCTCATTTTATTTTCCTTGCACATTTTATTTGTTCACTGAATTGCTCAGTAATGTTTCTCCTTCATTTAAAGGCAGTAAATGTTTCCCAGAGTTTCCTTACAGAGCTGCTGTCAGTCTCACTGTCCCGTCCCATGATGCTCTAAATGTTTCAGGGGATTTTCCACCTAGAACAAAAACTCACGGGGAAACACTGAACATTTGTAATTTTTTTTGCATGAAAAGTGAAACATTTATAGATATTTGATACTGGCGCAAAATGTCTGCTTTTGGCAGCTGTAAATACATAAATATCTGTATCGGCCATATAAAACTGAAGCTCCAATCTGACAGCTGTTCAGTACGTAATTCCTACAGAAAGCATCAGTCTTTCAGTTCCGTGTCTGTTGGCTTCGTCCTACTGCGATCCCATAATAATCCTTTCTCCCGTCGTGCGATGCGACGCTAACACGTCGGTTCGAACGGAGTCTGAGGGTTCATGGGTAATTGTTCCTCCGCCGTCGGCTGCGGGCCGGCAGGCTGCGACCTCCTCCTGGGGAGAAGGACACGGCCAATCAGTGATGAGAGTATGACAGGTAAAACCATATGAGAGTGCATGGTGGGAATTTGGTCACTGCTAAAAAAAAAAAAAAAAAGTCCACCTCAACAAGTCGTTTCGTCTCGTATTCGGTCTCCAAATGTTATTTTTCTTTAAACAAGTGAAAGATTCTGAGACAGTTGAGATAATTCCACTTGTTTCCAATGCAGATTTTTTGGAGAAATAAGAGTCAGTAGCTGCGTTTACATGGAGCCTTTTAATCAGAATAGAAGCCCAATCAGAATAGAAATACCTCATATAAACGCCTCAATCAGAATAAACCGGCCCGATCCGAATGAAATTTCATTCCGTTTGAGAGGGCTGGTTTAACCCTTTCATAATCCGGTCGATGGGTAAAATTTCGTAAAATTCGTAAAACTCATTCTGATCACTTTCTTTGGTTGGAATATCTCAGCGTAAATAATGTCTTGTTGTAAATAACGTCAATTACGTAAACTTTTTTTCCCGGCAGAATTTGAATGGATGTGTGTGTTGTTGACCCCGGGGCACTCGGGCGTGATGCAGCCCGTTTTTTAATATCAAGTGCTGACTCCGCCCACCCGGGTCAGTTTCGGTGTACGGCGGTGAAAATTACAAATGGACCCGATCGTTGCGGGGGCAAAACGAAACGTGTTTTTCTGACAGTTTTGGAGTCGTGTGTTGAGATGAAACTGTTGCTTCATCAGAGAGAACAGCAGTGAAGCGACAGCCATGCCAAGCTCCCGACGCAGGTCCATAAACCCAACAAAACATAAACCCATGTTAGAGTGCTGGATTACGGAAGCGTAATGCATTCACTTGAGAGAAAAAAATTTGCTGTTTTTCTGAATTAACGAGATAATTATCTCAGAAAAACAGAGCAGAATTTTAAATGCTCTGTTTTTCTGAAATAAGATAATTATCTCTGAGAAAAATAATAATTATCTGAGGAAAAACTTTCATGGAAAAAAATAATTCTGCTGTTTTTCTGAGATAATTATCTCGTTAATTCAGAAAAACAGAGCAGAATTATTGTTTTTTTTTTAAATGCTCTTTTTTTTCCATGAAAACTTTTCTCAGAATTCTGAGATAATTCTGCTCTGTTTTTCTGAGATAATTATCTCGTTAATTCAGAAAAACGGGCACATTTTTTTTTCTCCAGTGAATGCATTATGCTTCCGTACTGGATTCTGTATTTTGCACGTCAGAAACTTTTATTCTGATTACATACACTGGAGCAGGTAAACACCATGCGATCCTTTTATTTAGCGCTCATGTAAACACTTGCGGGTGAATCCTCAATCGGAATGAATTCATTCAGGATGAAAACATAACGCTCATGTAACCGCGGCTCCTGTCTGGAAACGAGGCAGAAAACAGCAGATCGCTCCACTTGCACCAAGAAGACGAGACTCGAGTCTAGAAAATTGTTGAAGCGAGTCGATTTGCATTAGAAACAATTTCTCTTTTCACTTGTTCATACGAAAAATATGATTTTAAGACAATCGATACAAGCTACGATAACATGTTGAGATGTTTTATATTTTTTCATGTTTTCAACCGCGCCTATCTTACCGTTTCCACCAGAGGACGGCGACCGCCATCAGACAGCCGGCGACCAGCAGGGCCGCCGCAGCGCTCACTCCTGATGAGAAACGCAAAGAATTCAGGATGAGCTTTTCACTCTCAAACCCCCTCTACACTCCTGTGGGGTCCTGCAGTGTGTTTACTGAGCGGGGCAAACACAAGGATCCCAAGGCTTCTGTGGGGAGTCCGCTGAATGCTTAGCCCGTTAAAATATTTCAGCGGGGGCGGAGGAGAGAGACCAAACAAGAGGAGCGGTCTGCTGAGGAATAATGAGAGGAAACAGCATGAAAGACAACCACAAGGATAGGGTTTGTGTGTGTGTGTGTGTGTGTGTGTGTGTGTGTGGGGGAGGAGGAGCGCTGCGCTGAAGAACAGAGTGGAAGATCATAAGATAGAAAAAAATAGAAGATGGAAGAATAGACTCGAACAGAACCTAATAGTGAAATTCAACGTAGTAACGAGGACGCTATTATTAAAGATCCAAAGAGTTTGACATCTCAGATACCGCCGGTCTGATTTTAACTAAACTTTGAGGAAAGATGCATTTTGGCACTGTGTTCAATGGTTTTAAAAACATTACACCGATTAGCCTGCAGGAGGCGCTATAAGGTCAAATTTTCAACCTTTAAAAGGCTTTAACTCCTGCATCGTAAGTCTGGTTAACATGAAACTTGCTACACACAGCTATCGTTATAAATGACACTGATTGGCCTAATGAGTGGAACTATAAATAAAGGTCAGAAGTTTTAAACGTGACATTGCAGACGCCATCAAATTTTGTCACAATTCGGAGGGATGACGCCACAGAGCGGTCACTCCCATTCAAATCAACGCTCCAGGACGGTCGGAGCGGCGGCCATCTTGCTGTGACCCGTCGGACTAGCTTCTGTATAAAGAGACTCACAGCAAGTCACTGAGCTGAGAGGTTTTACAGCAAGAACCAAAGCAGCTTCTCTGTCTCCTTGCTGCCATGGATTGCTAACATGCTAATGTTGACTAGAAGAGCTAGAGAGAGAAGTACAGTCTGTGATGAAGCTACGTTAGCCTCGTCGCTAACGTTAGCTTTCAGTTGAGTTTTGCTGCTCAGTTCTCACAGTGTAACAGACTTTACAGCCTTAATGTCCAGACTTGTGTTGTCACCATAGCAACACTTAAAATTCCATAATTGCCATTTTATGCTGTACTAGACAAATTACCATGGAAAACAGCATCTTGTTAGTGATTGGTCCAAGGGCTGCCTGCATCATTTAGGAGAGACGACATGTTTCACTTCTATGCATAATAATACCACTGATGAGATTAATTTTTTTTGGCTTGGTTGGACAATAGCCAAGGTGTAGAAGCTCACTGGGGACGATGGCGCCGGTGAACTTCTCCGTGGTGTCGTTACCCGGAGGCACGATGGCGGTGGGCGAGAGGGTGGCGGTGGATCTGAGCGTCGTCCTGTCAGCCCGTCCCGCCGCAGCTGAAGGACCTACTGGGACGGGACAGCAGAGACAGAGAGGAGGGATGAGGTTTTCCTGAGCGTCCATCTCTCATGAACAGTGCAGGGAGGCGGAGCGGTGTTACGGGGCAGGACGTACCCTGTGTCTGGACCGTGGGTTTGGACGGCAGACCGGGAGAGGTCGGCGGAGAGGTCGGCGGAGAGGTCGGCGGAGAGGTCGGCGGAGCGGCGGTGTGTTCTTCTTCTGCAGAGACGCCTGGACTCGGAGCCCTCCAGGAGCGGGGAGAGGCTGCTGTGGCTGAGAGAAGAAGTCCTGGTCAGGTTAGAAACAAGACCAAGAGTTTGTTTGAATTTTGTGGAAGCGTCTCTGCCGGGAATCGAACTCGGGTCTCCCGCTCCCGAGAGTCCGCAGTCCAACTCCCTGCGGGCCACGAGACCCATAAAGTGGAGAACAGAGCGACCGGCCGACAGTACCATCCGCAGAGCCGAAAAATAGCACATCACGTGCGACGTACAACATTTCTAAACATCACGGCATCATTGCCAAGTAACTGTTACTGTGTGGTTGTAAACCCAGAGTTAAGATAGAAGGGAACCAGAAGAGAACCAGAAGAGAACAGAGCGCTGCTGTCCAAACATCTGGAGCTTCAACAGCTGATGGAGACTGGCTGCTGAACTGATGAGTTGCTGCTGGGGAGACGACTTCAGCTTCAATATCTACTACTACCACTTTTTTTTTCGGTCTTTTACATGCAAGCCAAAAAGTAAATACAGAACTCACTGACTGAAGGGAAATTATAAGGATTCATGGGAAATGTCAGTTGGATCCTTTGCAAAAAAAAGACCATAAATCCTTAAGCATAAATGTAAACAACACAAAAAACAACTTTGTCCCTGGCTCTTATTTCTTTACACTTTACTGCACATTCATGTTGTTGGGTCACAGAAATCTGTTCTCCATCCACTGTCAGAGCGCTGAGGTTTTGACCCTTGACCTCCTCACTGTTGGCTGCTGGTCCTCATACATTTCTCCGGATAGGAGCGTGAGCTAAATGCTAAAAATATAAAATGTAATTTCCCTTTTTTTCCTGTTTCAAAACTGTGTGTAAAGTGCTTCTTCATAGAGAGGAATCTAAATAAAGTTATTCTTGTTGCGAGATTTCGGGTAAGCATTAGTTGAAACTGCTGGAACACAATTCTATTATTTGAGTATAATATATATCTATAACTATTTTCACTCGCACACACACACACACACACACACACACACAGGCAGCCTTACCGCTCGCTGTCACTGTCGTCGTCTGTGTGGTTGTGGATATTCTTGGATCCGCTGAAACAGGAAATAAGAAGCACTTTTACCGCATAAATCCACTGAACGCAGCATGAACCAGCTAGCAGTGGAAACCAAACCCGTCTCAACAGAGAAACGACTGAAGAGAAGAGTGACGCTCGTTTACATTTTAACTCCACTGTTATCCTGTTATTCTTTAACAGATAGTTGTATATCAGACAGATGACTGCTCTGAAGCTCGGATCGGTCTTTGGGTTCAGGCAGCTGGTGTCTGGTTTCAAACGGCCAACAGATGTGACATGAAATGTGGAGTTTCAATCAATCAATCAATCAATAACTTTATTGTCCCTGATGGGAATTTTGTTGCGCGTCAGTCTTACGTATGCACTGCAGCTGGGGCGCCGACCACTGCGGCCCGGCGGTGGTTTGCGTGCACTTGATGAGGTTGGAGGTTCCCGCCTTCCTCAGGTAGCCGGGTACACAGGTGTAGCGGAAGTTGCCCCTCTGCTCGCAGCACTTCTCCGCCTGTGGAGGCCGGGTCTGCTCCCTCCGTGGAGGCGGAGGGCACGGACACTCGCAGCTAACTGCAGGGAAACACACGGGAAAACACCGGAAATCACCAACGAGACGCTTAGGGAGACGGAAACAGGAGGAAAGAAATGGTAGAACTTAGGAAAAGAAGCCTGGTGAAATTACCGGTTTGTGAGTCAATATATTCAGATAATAAATTATGATTTTAAGCTCGAGCTGGGCAGTAATTAAACATTATCGCTTATCTTCCTTCAGTGGAATCATATTGTAGATGATATTGTGATATCCTGATACACAATTCTGTCATCTAATATGATCGATAACAAGCAAATTGTATTTAAAAACTCCATTTTAAGGAATATTATTTGTAAGTTTTGTCTGACATCACACCTAACATCACCATACACTTCAAAGCGATGAACATCAATTTGTTTATTGAACATGTGATTTTGCATACATAAGCAATATTGTGATACATATCAATATAAAAACATATCTTATGATGATATGATTATCTACTCTAAGCTGACCATGTGACACTGGTCGCAGTCGCAGTTTGTCGTAAAACAGTAAAGTAACGTTTAGTTTTGTGTGAAACCGCTCAGTGAACTACATCTCTCGTCTCGCACAATATACGTCACTTTGGCACATTTCACCTCTTTCTTCCAGAACGAGGGAAAAAGTATTAAAAGAGGTGAAAATCAACTCAACTCAACTTTATTTATATAGCACTTTACACACAACAGTTGATCCAAAGTGCTTTACAACACACACACAGGAAAACAAAACAAAAGAAGGAAACAAACACAATAGAAGAGGAGAAAAGATCAGAGTGATGATAAATAATAATGATAATAATCACTACAAGTCTGGCCATGTTGAGAGCTGCAGCTATGTGAAAGGAGAGTTAGTCGGTTCCGTAAGAGCTAGCATGCGGGACCGGCTCTCCAAGGTTTCGGTGAGTGTTAAACGAGTGTAATGTCAGCTAGCTAACGTTAGCTAACTCGCGAGTTAACAGAGATCAGTAAAAATGTAGTGTGGACTACGAAGGAGGCAATCACCATCACCATCACCGTCCCCAAAGACCCTGCATGGTGCGGAAGTCTCCTCCTCCTCCTGGAGAACGTCTACACCCAGCTAGGCATGGGCCGGTTTCCGGTGTCAAGGTATACCGCGGTTTGAAAAAGTCACGGTTCGAAAAAGTCACCGTTCGAAAACCACTAATATTTCCCGTAGTACCGTTCCCGACGGTATGAGCTGTTTCCCCCCCCCCCCCAAGTTAAAATGACTATTCTCAAAGACAGGAAGTGCAGAGCATCCCGCAGGTCGCGTGCAGACTGCAGAGGAACACGCCCCTCCCCCCGTGTGTAACATATAAAGGCCCGAAGGAGGTGAACCCCCCGAACTTTTCCCCCCGTCGAAAAAGACTAAGTCGGCTGTATGGGAATATTTCGGTTATCGAAAAAGCACGAGACGGCCACGGCTTAGAGGAGGAAGGTCACCCAACATGCAAAACATGCTGGCGAAGAGCGGCTGCCAGAGGAGGCAGCACATCCAACATGACATCATGCACATCTGGGAGCGCCGCCCATCGCTCTTTGCCAAATTCAAGCTAACGTTGTCTTGAAATGAACTTGAGCACGCATCGGACAGAAACCATTTTCCACCGGCAGGTTCGAGGAGTCTTTCATGGTCATGGGACGAGGGAGTTACCGTGCCTAGCTAGCTAGCTGACATTAGCGAAATAAATACTCTAGGCTAGCTACCGAGGCAGATAACTAATTAGCTAGCTAACATCAGCTAGTTTTTTCCCCCCTAGCGTTACTTCACTGAGCGAGCGTCTTGCGCAGGGGAAACCGTTGAATTTTGTCTGAATTAATTCAAAGCAAAATGCCACAGAGCCAGCAGGTCGTTTAACAAAACGTCTTGCGCTGAAGAATGACCACGAAAGACTCCTCGAACCTGCCGGTGGAAGATGAGGCACAAACTGTGGCTATGTGGAGACTGAGAGAGAGAGCGAGTGTGTGTGTGTGTCAGAGAGAGAGAGAGTGCAAGTGTGTGTTTACGTGTGTATGTGTGTGCGCATCAACATTGAAACAATATTATGTGTCCACCCCATTTTACAAAAGATTTAGCATTATTTGATATTATTATTATTATTATTGTGTTTTTACATAAAATCAATTAAATGAATTAACATACGTTTACTAATGTTCCAAATGTTCTATATGTTACTTAAAAATAAATTACATATTGTTCAATGGCAAAAAATGTGTGATTTTTTGTTTTTTACCCAGAGATTTTACAATAACACATTTTAGAGGTGCGCAATACTGCGATACCGTGAAACAGTGGTATTTTTGCCTAAGGCTATCATACCGTCAAAATCTCATACCGGCCCATGCCTACACCCAGCACATGCTCCCTGTGTTGGCCAGTAGAGAGGAGGACATGTAAATATGTAAATAGTTTTTTTTTTTTTATAGAATCAGTTCTTTTTTTACAAGTTCCATGTTTTTTGGGAGACACTGGATCAGCGTTCCCGCCGCGTCTCCTGTCAGTACCTAACAACAAAAACAACAAAACAGGGAAGCTAATGATCCAATTACAAATTCAATATCCTTGCCATTAACCTTAACCATGTCCCACCACAATTAATCTACACTGTAAAATGTTAAATGGTGATGTAGTTGACTAAGGGCACCATTTTCAGGCTATAGGGCAATGCCATATGCCCTATGCCCTAAAACAGGCATGGAATATGGAATGGAATGCACATAGTCTACTGTATGTGCAGACTCAGAGCAATCCGATCCATATTCCATGCCACACCACTTGTTTCAGGGTTTTGCCAAAGAGCCTGAAAATGGTGCGAACACTCCTAAGTTGAGGCATACGTAACTTTTTTCTCTCCCTTGTCACACCAGGGCAGCTAATCGACAACAAGGGTGCTGGAAATCTCTTTGATCAGCGGATTTAACAGATTCAGGAGTCATCTGGAGGTTCAGTTTTAATTTGTTCCAACAAATGTATTGCAACATTTTACATTCATAGCTGCAGCAGGATGATTTGGCAACCACACACACACAATAGTGGAATATTATTAATAGCATTATAGCATTTTATTATATATTTAATATATATAGATAACATAGATATAAGATATTAATGAACATACTCCTAAATTGAGGCATTAACAGGACCGGCTAATCGACAACGAGGGTGCCGGCAGTTTCTTTGATCAGCGGGTTTTGCAGATTTACCGAGGCAGACAGAGCTGCACCAGCACACCGGCACAGGTCCAGAATCCTGAAGTCCTTCAGCCTGGCGTTCACCCTCTCAACATGAATGCGGTTCTTGGCAATTTCCCCGGTTGCTTTCACGTCACTCTGGACCGTTCACAGTGACACGTCTGAGATTAAGAACCCCTTATCGGCTAAAATAAGACTGCTGCATAATGGACTTATCGGACCCAGAGCCTGGGCTGCAAACATTGATCACACCATTTGGGGCAACAGAGATGAGTACTTTGAACGAGTGCATCCCTCTGTATGTTGAGTAGGTCAACTTTGCCTGGTCCATCTGACTCAGGGCGGCTACACGGATGTCGGTGCAGTCCACAATCATTCGGCAGTTGAAGGCAGAGGACTAGAATGAAGCAGGCGTGCTCTTTTTTGATTTTTTTGGCGACTGGGCACAGTGGACATCATTCTCTGAAACAGCACCTTGTGGAGCAGATGGATCATTGTGTTCACCACATTACTGACTGTTGCAGTACTGATGCAGGTGTGGGTAGTCTTGGCGGATCTTCATCAAGGCCATGAAGACCCTCCACTTTCCATCCACCGAAATACACGATGGAGCCCTCAAAGCGCTCCACCAACCGCGCCACCCTTTTAAACATGGCCATATCTGGAAGCCCTGTTTCCATCCGTATGACCTCATCTGTGAGCCATGCTGCTGAGTATTTGCCTGTGCCTCTTTTGCTTTTGCTCCCCTGCCTGGTCTTCGGAACGGGTCCAGACCGCATGCCGGAGGGTCCGGGTTCGGGGTCAGTGTCTGGGTCTGCAGATTGGTTATGCTCAGGCACTTTGGCGTAGCTGTGGTCAGTGGACTGATTTACTGAGGGTACGCTGATTATATTTGTCGTAGTCCACTCAAACAAACACGGCCCTTTCTCTTTCCCATGAGGAAAATGGCAGCTGCATATTCTGGAATTAACATCTGGCTCCCCGTCTGCTCGTCTGCAATGAGAAAATCATATAATGAATAATTAAAACCTGCCAAATAGTCCCCCTACCCATAGTTGAAACACTCTGCACTCTTCTATTTATCTTGTGAAGCACTTTTAACATTTATTTTGAAAAGTGCTATACAAATAAAGTTTATTATTTAGTAGTAGTATTAGTAGTAATATTAGAATTAGTAATATTAGTAGTAATATTAGTAGTAGTATTAGTATTAATATTAGTATTAGTAGTAGTATTAATAGTAATATTAGAATTAGTAGTATTAGTAGTAGGCTAGTAGTAGTAGTAGTTGTTACATCTGCCCCTGGGACATCATCTGCCACGCCCTCTACCTCAAATTCAGTGCCTCTCTAACCTGCTGCCGCTCCCTGAGTGGCTCTCTCCCTGTGTGTGTGTATGTGTGTGTGTGTGTGTGTGATTGCCTGCAGGTACACCAGAGTCAGAGCAGAGCCACACCAGCTGCATCTCATCTCTGTAATCAAGCCTCTACAAATACCCAGCCCTGATCGTAGACTCTGCTACCCGTCAGTTTGCTACGCTTCGAGCCAAATTTATTACCAGTTTTGCTATTCAGCATTTAGTTCTTGTTGTCTGTTCTCCAGAGGCCGGTTGCACAAAACACCTTAAGTTTTCTCCTTAAGTATGACACTTAAGACTTAATTTCTCCTTAGCTGAGGGACTTACTTAAGGGTGTTGCACAGAATCCCTTAAAAGGTTTCCTTAGTTACGGAAAAACGTTAAGGCATTTACTGCATTGAAAGAGATTTTACAGCCGTAAAATTCTACAGTTTCCATGGAGACCGTTTGCTTGCTTGCACTTGCGCTTGTGATACCTGTTATCGCCTCACCTGTTATCGTCTCACAAAAAAAAAAATGGCAGAAGAAAAGAAGACAAGAAAACCAAATCGGTCAGAGGAGGAAAAGATTGTACTTCTGGAGGAACACAATAAAAGAAAGCACATACTAAAAAGTAAATTTGATCCACAAATAACAGCAAACAGAAAACAACGAATGTGGGAGGAAATTGCAACGAAAATTAATTCAAGAAGTCTGGTGAAGAGGTCCATCCAAGAGGTCCAAAAAAAATACGACAACTTGTCTGTTCTGGCCAAAAAAGAGATCACTAATTACAGGAGGGAATCCAACAAATCAAATCTATAGAGTAAAATTAATTGCTCATCGTTAAGCGTATCCATCGGGTTCTCCTCTCGCCGAACACTCTTCTCGGGACGCGTTCATTTTCTTCATTTATCGCCATAAACTCGGCCATGTTGCGGTAAAGATAGAGTCAGAGGTACCTTAAGTTTTTTTCCTTACTTTGGTCGCTAAGGTCTTTTGTGCAACGGTTTAACTAACTTTAAGGGACTCCTTAAGTATAAGACCAAGATAAGGAGAAAACCTTAAATACTTAAGTGAACATTTTAAGGAAACCTTAAGGAGAAGACTTAAGGGTGTTTTGTGCAACCGATTTTATTTTAAGGAACTCGAACTTTAAGGAAAATGTTAACTTAAGGTGTTTTTGGCTCTCAGCTACCAGCTCAAGCTTCCCCTAGCCTGCAGTCCATCTTCCCCGTGCTCTGCAATGAATATTTTCTACCTTATTCCTGTTTCGTCTGTGTCTGCACCTGGGTTCACCTGTTCTGCAGCCCTACATAACAGTAATATTAGTATTAGTGTTGGTCTAAAAGTTGTTTTGAAAAAAGTGTTTACCTGGAAACTTGTAAACCACAGGGATGTATTGATAGTCATCTCTCTGCTGTGTTGCATGTGTTTTTTTCAGTCCTTAAGTTCAGCTGAAAACAGTTTCCAAGCAGTGAAGGAGTTTGTTATTTTTTTATCTTCACACCTTGAGAAGCGTGTCGGTCTGCCTTTATCTTGGTGTTTGGCTGGGTTCTTTTTTTAGGACTTGGTGGTTTCACGGTCCTTTAAAATGTGCACTGTGCAGATGGGAGAGAGAAATGTGTTTGCATTTGCAGAGCTGCAATAGAGCGCAGAAGTGACACTTCACGTCTCTTCCCCCTGGTTCAAAAGTTTTAAAACTTTACTATAGAGACTGTATGGTATCTGGCAATATAAAACATTGGATCAGCTTGAAACATTTGTTGGCATTGAGAAGTCTGCTTAAAACGATGAATAACACAAAAAGCCCTGCTAGGGACCGTGCTGCTCCTAACAGGAGATTAAAAGGTTCTAGCTAACCATCTATTAAGGGTTCCTACTAGAACCCTTTATCTTCTAATGGTTCTACATTGAATCAAATATCTGAATATTAAAATGTAGGCCTAATAAAAAATATAATGAATTGGGGCCCACAAACTTAACTTGCTTGTGTTTGGGTCAGGTAAAATAGTTTGGGAACCACTCTGTTAAACTACGATGATTCATATTTAGAGTAAAATGTGCACTGTGAAATTAACATTCAAGTGAATCGACACTTTTGTTGATTTTGATATCAAATATTGGACATCATGCAATCTCTCCCCCTCCCTCTTGCTATTTCCTGTGTGTGTGCCACAGCTCAACCGATCTCCACCCTGCATACCACCAGTTTGAGGCCCCATCTTCTGTTGACAGCCAGCAATGTTGGTGCTGTGCTGTTGTGTTGTCGTCCTCCACTCCATGCCCGTCACATTTAAATTGTTTTATTTAATGTATTGACTGCCATGTAATACACTTTATACTTCAAACTTCAATGAATGTTGGAAACACAAATATTGGTTGTAGACTCAGAATGAAACAACTTCATGTCATACAATAAATTGAATTTATTTGTAATTACGTAAAAATTAAGAGCATTGATTAGCAAGCTGGACATGCAGGAACAGGGTATGCTGATGGAGCTGGGAAGAGAGAAGAATAAAGAAAACATTAGATCAACTTTATTATTGGATATTAAAAATTCAATTTCAAAACAAGTTGCAACTCTTACAGTTTTCAAGTGTGTAAAGATGATTTCACATGACTTGTGCAAAAAGACAAAATTTCAGTAGCTACACTTTCAACACTTTGCATAATTCCTCCCTAGCAGACTCATTCATTCACTCTCTCAGTAATTATCAAACTACAATCTTGCCAAAAATGAGACTGACTCACCCATCACCATAATGAAAGACGTTGTCCAGAAGAATGTCATGCAAGGCTGCCTTCTTCCCTTCGACTCTCCCTGAACTGCCTGATCTTTTTAATGTGTATTATACAACAGTTAGTTCCGGTCAAGCAATTTGATTGGACAAGAGGCATTCCATGTACATTCCATATACAGTATAACAGTACTGGGACGCTGTGCTGTACGTATCACTCCGCTTCACAGCTGTTCTAATGTAACCTTGATCAGGTGCGTTCACACAGCGTTTTTCTGTGTGGAGAAAGCTCTGCCTGGAGCTTCTTGTGAGGAGAAATAAAAAGCGGATCACGACAACGTCTTCTGACGTTAGCTGAGTAGCTGCTAGCTAACCAGCTGGTTAGCACTTCTACAGTGTTGTGCAACAAACAAATGCTTACCAGATATTCCCAGTACACGTCCACACAAAACTCTAACTTCATTCACACCTAGTAGCGACAACGATATGGAGACATTTGACTTTAATTATGAACGGTCGGCCGAGGCGGAAGATTGGGAAGAAAGTAAGCTGAACTCGTCTGTGCTAACCTAAAAGTAGCTAGCTTAGCTAGCCTGCAGTCGGGAAACAGTTTACCTGTTGCTTGGCAACACTTGGTAGTGGAATCCTGAGGGAACTGTTTTTGTTGGCGGAGACAAATAACAGACAAAAATCATCTGTTGTCTCAAATTACCATTACTTGATGAATAGAGAGCCTAAGTCCCTCCCCTTCCGCTGTCCACCATGGGACCTTATTTCGGAAAAAATATGTACGGTAGTCAACGGCGAGAGACAAATAATTGTTTGATCCCGTTTGAATTGTGCCATGAATTACACATATGATGTTTTGTCAATTTAAAAGATAATTTTGCAAGTCAAGAAAGTCGCAGTTTGTGGTAAAACTGTTGAACTATAAGACTGTAAAAATACGTAATTAGAAAGACTACACACCCAAAAGTCGCGCAAGTGACGTAACTTCCTCTCTCCACAAGCTACCCAGAGCCGCTGAAGCTCAGTCCCTCTCAGAGAGCAGGAGTATTATACACAACCTGGAAGGTAGACAGTAAGAATGGATTTAAACTGGTTTAGGATAGTTTTAGTACAGTGGGGGCTAACGTTAACGCGATGCCTGTGTGATTCGTATGTTTCGTTCCATGTTGGTGTCGGTGACGTATATTGTGCGAGACGAGAGATGTAGTTCACTGAGCGGTTTCACACAAAACTAAACGTTACTGTACTGTTTTACAACAAACTGCGACTTTCTTGACTTGCAAAATTATCTTTTAAATTGACAAAACATCATATGTGTAAGTCATGGCACAATTCAAACGGGATCAAACAATTATTTGTCTCTCGCCGTTGACTACCGTACATATTTTTTCCGAAATAAGGTCCCATGGGGGACAGCGGGAGGGGAGGGACTTAGGCTCTCTATAGCTTTGTTTATACAACTGTTGTATAAAAGCAATATCACACTGGAGGTCGTGCTGTTGTACTGTATATCAGCACGGCTGGGATTATCTACGACCGAATCACAGCCGTGATTCGGTCGTAGATGTTTGAGGTCGTAGCCGTTTGAGGTTAGCACAGACGATTTCAGTTTACTTTCTTCCCAATCTTCCGCCTCGGCCGACCGTTCATAATTCAGGTCAAATGTCTCCATATCGCTGTCGCTACTAGCTGTGAATGAAGTTAGAGTTTTGTGTGGACGTGTACTGGGAATATCTGGTAAGCATTTGTTTGTTGCACAACACTAGGTTGTGTATAATACTCCTGCTATCTGAGAGGGACTGAGCTTCAGCGGCTCTGGGTAGCTTGTGGAGAGAGGAAGTTATGACGTCACGCGACTTTTGGGTGTGTAGTCTTTCTAATTACATATTTTCACAGTCTTATACTTAAACAGTTTTACGACAAACTGCGACTTTCTTCACTTGCAAAATTATCATTTAAATTGACAAAACATCATATGTGTAAGTCATGGCACAATTCAAACGGGATCAAACAATTATTTGTCTCTCGCCGTTGACTACCGTACATATTTTTTCTGAAATAAGGTCCCATGGTGGTGAGGGGAGGGACTCAGGCTCTCTATTAGGGGTGTCACGATTTCGATTCTAAATCGAAAATCGATCGAAATGAGCGTTCGATTTCGACCTTCGAAATCACAAGCAGGTTCGCGATTCTCCCAGTATTTTTTTCTCTCCACCTCTGCCTACTTGCAGGCGTCTGAAGAAAAAAAACATTTCAATGACGACACAGCGTAGCTGCTCGAGAGCGCCCGTTCTATATTTCACTATAGCGCCCGAGAGCGCCCGTCATTTTTAAATCATTTAAAATGTACCAAAAACTGAAAATCAAGTTATCAGCTTTGTTTTATATATACTTCAAGTTGTCATCGATGAACCGGAACTGGAAAATACTGTATATCTGGTGACACTGAGACGTTTGATTTTCCCCGGGTTTAGTCGTCCTCCACCGGTAACGTTAGATCTAAAAATGGCTTCGCCGGCTAAGCGTCACGCTTTTAAAACCTTCTGGAAGCTGTCAGATTGTGCTGTGAGACAGAACCTGACCCGCCGTATGTAGTGGAAAGTTACGAAGACATTGTGAGTTGAAGTCTTTTGATGGAAATCGCTTGTTCTTGCTCGATAAAACAAGACACAAGATCACCTTCACTAAACAGCGGGACCTACCTGCTCTCGCCGCCGGAGACGGACGCTGTTTTCCGGGAGGCGGTGCGCCGAAGAGTCGGTAGGAGGACCGGCCGGGTCGCAGCGACTTTTATCCATAGAAGTTTGGCGACTTTTTCCATATTTGTTTGGCGACTATTACTGTCTGATCTTATTACTGTGTGGGCTGAAGCGCTGGAGGTTTTGTATGGATTTTGAAAGCTTATCGTTAGCCAAGACAGGAAGGATCTGTTTTGTTGTCATACTTGTTGACACTGACTGAAGTAAGGAGGCGCCCTGAATCGCCTTGCCATGTATTTGGTACCAAATTAAAGGGAAAGTTGTGGTTTTTTTTAATGGAAAAAATTTGACCATATGGCCTTAGTGTGGTACATTCGAAAAAATATGGCAGTTATATCACACTTGATACCATCTTTTTAAAGAATAATTTGAAAATGTAAATGACAGTTGTCGGGGCATAAAACCAATGATCTGTTGATCTTTACAAATCAAGACTCGATAGTCTAACAATGGCATCGCCGTCAGTGCTGAAAAAAAAAAGTTTAAATCAAAAATCGAATCGTGACCTTAAAATCGAAAGTCAAATCGAATCATGGATTTGGAGAATCGTGACACCCATACTCTCTATATGGGCAACTGTTAAAGTCGGGAGTCATCTTAACACATTTACTTACAAAACAGCTGTTTTTAGGAAAGTCATCTGCATTTTTTTTTAAATATTGTCTGATGAAATTTAGCAGGCAAAGTTCTTCTGAAATGGATAGATGAAGGTTTTTTTTGGGATGAAACCCTTCATATGTGTATTTGTATGTTTTTATGAGTGTGTGTATATTTGTATGTTGTGTGTATCTGTGTGTTACCTGTATGTTTTGTTGGTGTGTTTTATTTAGTATCGATTCAAGTGTGTTTTTAACAAGGGTGAAAGTTATGGGCTCAATAAAGATTTTGAGCTTGTAAAAAAGATTCTGAGCTTGTGAAATGATTTTTGCAAATAATTTGAGAACTTGCAGTTGTATTTCAGCATTTGTGAACATGTGAAAACATTTTGCATGAATGTATTTGAATGTGCGGTCCTTTGCTGCATGTCCTCCCCTCTCTCTCTCCCATACCTTCCTGTCTCTCTCTCACTATCTCCCTGTCAAATAAAGCATGAAAATGACAAAAATTTAAAATCTTTAAAAATCATTTCACAAGCTCGTTTTTACAAGCTCAAAATCTTTTTGACTCTTTATTGAGCCCATAGAAAGTAACTAATGACATTTACTCATATTACTGTAACTGAGTAGCTTTTTTGTCTACTTGTACTTTTTGGAGTATTTTTTAAAGTCAGTAATGTTACTTTTACTTAAGTATGTTTTCACTGCAGTATTGTTCTTGACTGTATTTGAAATCCCATCCATCACAGAACAGATCGTGTCTCTCCATCAGCAACAGAAACTGGATCAACAGAAACTGACAAACTGTGGATCCATTCACAGTGAGAAGAGGAATCTGACTTTACTTTGTTTCTGCACTTTATTTTGTCGTTTCTAATGTTTCCAGTTAAAATAATCTAGTTTGAACTCTGACCTCTCTCCTTTTAGAATCACATGGAAAAGATCACAGCTAACAATGCTCTCTTTTTTAAGGACATTTTACTTTAGGACATTTTAAATCA